>NW_020539724.1:3796005-3863505 GCF_003426905.1 Ctenocephalides felis | reverse complement strand
AAGTGATGTTGAATAGAATGAATACATATCTACGTCTATAAGTTTAATAATAAAAATCGGTCTCTATAAAAAACTTACATATCTAGTCACAACGCAAATACATTGTCCGTTATTACAAATACGTATATGATACAATTTATGCATAAATTGTAAGTTGCGATCGAAGTCCCTATCGTTGCTATGTAGTTTTTATTAAATAAGCAATGTGGTTATTTATCATTGTTATTTTTCTTCAAAACATTGATTTTATTCGGCAAACAAATTATACTTCCTAATGAAATCCTGTAAATACCATTGCTTCCGGATAGTACTGACTCTATTCTAAATCTAGAAATCGGTTGCAAATTGTTAGGACAAATTTACACTCTCTACCAATGGGGGCTTTCGGATAAAGCAGATAATTTCTTTTGTTTATTGTTGTTGTTTTGTAGTTATTAAAGTACATATTACTAGATGACAAGTATTCAATATATTATATTCTAAAGCAAGAAATAGTACTTACTCTATTCTAAATCGGTTGCAAAGTTCTACGATATTTTAACCATTTTTACCCCAGATAAGACTAAAGCAGATCATCAGATCTTTGATTAATTATATCTAATACGTCGTTTAAAGTTATTGAATATTTTCACCTTATTAATTACCTTAAATTGATCACAATTTACTCTATTCTAAAGCAAGAAATTGGTTGCAAATACTTAGGACAATATAATAATGTACTTCAAATATGTATTAAGCTGAAATGGATCATTTCTTTTGTTTATTACATCGAACAATATGTGTAAAGTTCTGATAACAAGTTGGAATAATATTTAATTAATATAAATAAATAAAATTAATAGGATCTGTAGGACAATTTCATATTTGCATACCCTAAATTGATAGAATATTCTAAATAGTAGAATAGAGAATCAAAAGCATCAAATTAATTATTCTGCAAGACATTTCTAATTTAGTAGAAGTACATTCGATACATGCATATATATATATATATATATATATATATATATATATTTATGTGCTTGTGTGCTGCGTGTGCATTTTCAAAATAAGATTAACATAGTTGAAACGGTGTTAAAATAAAGGACTTAGCCTTGGAAGATACCTTAGAAATACTGACAATGTAGATTTACAAATATATTGAATAAATCCGGATATAGAGATGTGCAACATGCATATATGGGGTAAAGCGGGGCTAAAAGGTCCACTACCGATATCTCAAAAACAAGTAAAGTTAAGAATTTTTCAACAATAATATTTGAAAGTAGGGGGAAAAGATGTGTAACCAGCCATTAACTTGATTTTTACGGCGTAAAAAAAATCTATAACAAAAGTGTTTTGTTTAGTTGTTGGTTGTTTTGGTTTGGAGCACTGTTGTTTAGTTTATAGGACCTGAATAGAACTACATATTAGGTATACGTTATTTAATTGTTAATTTTAAGTCAAATTCAACAGTTTCTTTATATAACCTATATAATAGTTTATCCTAGGGTGGGGTAAAAAGGACCACGTTACAAATTTTTGAAGAAAATCATAAAAACACATTTCTACAATGATAAATTTGTTGTGTGTATTGTTAATTTTAAGTTAAATTCAACAGTTTTTTTATATGACCTATATAACAGTTTACCCAAGGGTGGGGTAAAAAGGACCACGTTATAAATTTTTGGAGAAAAGCATAAAAAATACATTTCTACAATGATGAATTTGTTGGGAGTTTTACTGAACATAGTCAGATATTGATTTGTCTTATTTGTTGTGATAAAATTGGGTAAATTTACAATATAATTGCTCAAAGTCAAATTGGAACTTTGTGCCCTGCACTACCATATATATATAAGTGGCGTCGGAACCGTGTGGGCTGTGTGGGCTTGAGCCCACCCATGAATTTTGATGGAAGGGCTCAGCCCACCCATCAATTTCAAAAAATTATATGGGCTAATATCTCTAAAAAAAAAACGAGACTACTGGCTGCCTATCTAAAAAAAACGAGCCCACCCATCAAAAATTTGGACCCGACGCCAGTGTATATATATATATATATATATATATATATATATATATATATTAGGTTGTCAAATATCTCCCTTCCGCTTTTTTGCTCTTGGTTTATAATACAAAAAGGCGGAAGGGAGATATTTGACAACCTTATATTAGGGTGGTCCTTAAAATGGTCATTTTCGAATTTCCTTGCTTCCAGGGGCTCAAATGGTTCCAAATTGATAAAAAACAATTCTCTGAAAGTTTTAATACTTCATATTAGACGTTTAGATAGAGCGCAATTCAATCAAACTTCGTATGGAAAGAGCATGAAAAATTTTTTGAAAATTAAAAAAAAATGTTTTAGGTATAACTTAGCGACAAATGAATGAGTTTTATTCATTCATTTGTTCGCTAAATTACATCTGAAAAACATTTTTAAAATTTTTGAAAATTTTTCCATGCTATTTTCATACACAACTTTGATTGAATTGCGCTCTATCTACTACCATTTGAGCCCCTGGGAGCGAAGAAATTGGAAAATGACCATTTTAAGGACCACCCTAATATATATATATATATCGATGTATCGCCCTCAAGAACTCACTCATATATTTCAACATCAAAATTAACTACTAAATCATATATATATATATATATATATATATATATATATATATATATATGTATACTCTTCTTTTATCTGTGTATATATATGTCAAATTTTTATAATTTTGATGTTGAGATATGTGAGATTCAGTCTTCAGGGCAATACATCAATTAAATACTTGTATGACTTTAAAACATTTTTATTTTTTTCATACGTTTCGACACATAGTTTTATGTCATCTTCAGTGGATTCTAGTTTGAAGGCACATATATAAATTATTAAAGACTGAATCTCATATATACATACATAAGAATTTGGAACAAGTATAAATGATAGAGAAAGAATATTTTATATTGGGTGCAGTAGTAATGTAATATTAGGACTTACGCGTTTTTGCGCTGTGTCACTTTTTTCAAAATCTGCCGGTTTCAGCGAATTCTGAGATTGTTTACGATAACACACTGAACTTGTACGTAATGCCCGGTTCGAGCCACTATCATTGCTCTTCCAGTGAGCTAACTATATATTTAATGAACACACGAACAATGCAAAATGAATGTCGTTGTGTTCTTGTTCTCTATTCTGAACGGCTTTGGCACACGATCGTGACTAACACCAGAACTCCGGACTAGCACAGCACAGCGATGCCCTCTTGCTCTTCAGCGCCGCGGCCGCGCCGATTGTCTGACTTTGTGCCCGAGCAATGTCCCGCAGTAGAGGAGTCGAGCGCAACCAGGTTCAATCACTGCTTCTGATGTAAAAAGCAAAAGCAGTCCCATCATTGCTTATCATCACTGGTATCATATCATTATCAAGTAATGTTTTACAGCAAATATTAATTAGAGCTTTACATATAAATCACGATTACTTGGTACATTTTATCTCTCTCAAGTAAAGGGGCGATTCTTCATATCATTCTTCTATCAATGATTATAAGTTATCTTCTATATATATATATATATATATATATATATATATATATATATATTTATACTAGCCGGCCCGACAGACTTCGTCCTGTCAAAAAAAATTGTAATGTGGCGGTGTTTTGTGCCTACCTTTTTTCTATTCTTTGCAAAAAATTATCCTGAACAGAACCGTCACCCTGGTAATAATTCGGTGTGAATTAAAAATAATTAAATAAAACACTATAAGCATTTAAAAGTAAGTAATTTTAATAATGTAAATCATAATTAAAAAATCAGTTCAATTTTCATTGTAGGGTTTTTCTAAATTAATACCACAAACAAACATAGGTTATCTAAATTAATACCACAAACTCCTAATGATACCATAAACTCCTGATGATACCATAAACGCACTGGAAACGCATTGGGATGCATGGTGCGAGAACATCTTCTGCTTTATACTATCCTTTGAATATAGTTGGTCGATATTTCGCAACATTATAATTGCCGATTCAACCTTTAATTGAAGATTGTGAGGTGACAATCCTAGCAAATCCAGCGAGTTTAAAAACTCCGGTGGATCGTCTTGGTTAGTTGCCGAATCAAATGATTCGCCTATAATTTGTTCTTGAATTTTGAAATTTAATTAATTTACATCAATGTTTTTGGCTGCCAATATAGCTTGATTAATAGAAAGATATTTCTATGTTTATATAAATATATTCAAAATTAGATTATCAAAAACTACACAAAATGTCATGACATAGATCATGTTTTTTTTTACAAATTGCGTTGCCTACTCGATTAAAGAACAAAAGGGCTGTTTTTAGGGTTTTCCCGGCAACTATTCGTTTTTTTCTCGCCGTAACAACCATCCTTGGACTTCAACAAACATTTTAAAAAAAGAATTGGCCAAATTGGTCCAGGCGTTGTTGAGTTATGCGCTTACCAACACATTTTGCGATCCATTTTTATATATAAGAAGATATATTTAAATAAGTCGGGTTTTCCTTCCTGACGAAATAACTCCAGAACGCACGAACCGATTTCGACAATTTTGCATTCGTTGGAAAGGTCTTGGGCTCCGCAAGGTTTATAGCTAAGAAAACTTAGTGGTGCATGGCATCGTGCCCTAATGCAAATTGCTGGAACTTCACGCACCGTAATTAAAAATTCGACTAATCACATTAGTGAGAATTATCAGAATTATGCTTGGTTAAGTCAACGAGCAATTCTTGCCGCAAAGAATAATATGATGTACACGCACTGAATTTCACCATTCAATCAAAAATTGCTGGCGATTTGGTGACATACCAATGATTCCGACTGATCTTCCGTTTGACTTCAAACGATTGCAATTTCCAGTTCGCCTTGCGTTCGCAATAACAAGTCGCAAGGCCAATCGCTTAGTGTTTGCGAGATAAATTTCAAATAGATTATTTAGAATATCATTGTTTTTCACATGGGCAGTTATACGTTGCCTGTTCACGAGTTGGAAAACCATTCGCTTTGTTTGTGTTAACGTCAGACCAAAAAACAAAAAATGTGGTTTACCACAAAACATTGTGGTTTTTAATTTACTGATTCACTTTCATTTACTTACAGAAGTTCATCTAAAAAACCCTTCATTTTTGTAATCGAAATAAATTCATTACTGTTGTGTAATAAAATCAAATTTTTCCTTTTCAAATATAAAACAAACAAAAAATTTCTTCATCTTTCTCACGAAACCATCTTGTGGCGAAACGGAGTTCGTCGGGTTTGCTAGTTTGATATAGTCTTATTTGGATATTTTCTCATACATATGTATTTTTCTTAAAAAAAATTCAATATCAATGCCAAACGATACTACTCAGAGCTAGTTTGAGATAGAGACATTCATAGAAATGATTAGGAAAATTTTATTACTAAATACTATACATATATATATGTTATTACATTTCTAGGAAGTTAAACATATAGAATTGTAGTTCAAAATAATAATCGTATTACACTGTTTGGAAAACACCTTTGAATGTTTTTACAAAACTTTAGAACTTTAGTTTGAAGAAAAGACAACGGTGGGCCTTTTCAACATTTTTTATTGTTTATTGTTTGACTTTGTATACACTTACATTAGTCATATACATTTTTTTAGATATACAGATATTCCTTTTTTTAGCAACAATGTTATAAAATTAGTTGGGAGGGAGATTTTTTGCCTTGCTTTTTTTTCAACATTATCTTAATAATTATTAGATGATTTTAATAATTATTCTCTACTTCTCATAGAGAAAGTTGCTGAATTTCAAAAAAGCGAAATTGAAATTTTATTTTACAATAGGGTGAACTTTTAACTTTGAGCAATTATATTGTGAAAACCAAACCAATTATATCACAACAAATAACACATATCAAACAAACAACTATCTGACTATGTTCAGTAAAACTCCCAGCTAATTCATTATTGTAGAATGTAGAAACGTGTTTTCTTTTGCTGTTTTTTGTTTTAAAAAAATCACCGGGATCTCCTAATTTTGCTTCATATTTTTCATAATTCTTGGAGAAAATAGTTTCTTTATAGGGACATTTTGGAGAGAACGTCTGAACAGATTTGGATGATTCAAAAATCATTCGATACAAAGGTAGATATTTTTTTTACAGAGTTCTCATTAATATGAATACATTTAATAAATTTAAAAATTGCAAAGTATCAAATTTCATAGCAATAAATGATATTTCTCTAAATGTTTTTAAAATTTACTGTAGAATTACTCTAAGTGAACCTACTCAACTCTTTGAATTTTATTTAAATTTAATTGAGAAATTTGAAACTCTAGATTTGTATTGGATTATTTTAGATTTATGCACTTAGATTTATTCTATGTAAATCTATTCTACTCTTTTGATTTTATTTAAATTCAGTTGAGTAATTTGAAACTTTAAGGTTTTGTAATGGATTATTTTAGATTTATGTACTAATATGCAAAGTAATCTAAATTAATAGTAATTTAAATAAAATTATAAGATTTGCTGTAAAATTACTCTATGTGAATCCACTCTACTCTATTTGATCGTTTTTAATTTGATTGAGAAAGTCAAAACTCAAAGGACTTCTATTGGATTATTTTAGATTTCTGTACTAATATGCAAAGTGTTCCAAATTCATTGCAACAAAATCAGCTTATAAGATTAACTCGATGTGAATTCACTCTACTCTATGTGATCTTTCTTAATTTAATTGAGTAATTTAAATGATTTTTATTGGGTTATTTAAGAGTTCTGTACTAATATGCAAAGCATTCCAAATGAATAGCAACAAATTTGTTGCAACAATGTCAATGGTAATATTTTTGATCCTATATAATATAAATTTCATATGTATTGTTAAATTTTTCTTCAGTTATATTTGGTTCTATTTATTTTCATTTGAATTTTATTCTATCAGCATTTAAATTTGACTTTGTTTATTAACTTTATTCAACAAATATTTTATAGATTGGAAGGTTCCTGCAATTTGCCCTAATAAAGGCTAAGATTGTGCCTCCTTTATATCTCTTTTGTCTATGAGTACAAAACCGTAGCTCATAGCCATATACCACTAGTTTTATTAGCGATAGTGAAATACAAATAGTGGCAATCGAATAATATTATTATAAATTTTGCTCTAGATTGGCAATAAGCAGGATTGAGGAAACTGTCCTCTATCCCTATTGGCTTGCAAACAAAGCGATCATGCATGTGTCTGTTTTAATTTGGTGTAAATGTGAGCAGAATAGAATGGTTGAATGTATATTTGCTACACGCGTTCCTGGTGATATATATATATATATATATATATATATATATATATATAGGCAGCCTGGTTATATATGTATATATAACCAGGCTGCGCGAAGATAAGCGCCTCGCACACAATGCAGCGCAGGCTATTTTCGTTGTTGCGTCAAATTCACTACGACATTACTGCTACTTTTCATTACAATTAGCCATTCAATAGGAGAATATACCCCAGTGCTGGATAGTAATATGAATTTTTTAATACGATTAAATTTTCACACTTTCCTCATTTTTTAATAATTTTTGGTCATAATTTTTTACCATTTTCCATTTTCGTTAGCGCAGGATAGTATGGTGAATTCTTTAATGCGATTAAATTTATTTAATCTGCATGCGATTAAATTATTTTTAATATTTTCTTCATTATGCCCAATTTGACTTTGAGCAATTATATTTTAAAAACCAAACCAATTATACCACAACAAATAACATATATCAAACAAACGACTATCTGAGTATGTTCAGAAGAACTCTTAATTCGTCATTGTAGAAATGTTTGTTTTTTACTTTTCTTCAAGAATTTGCCTCCTGGTTCTTTTTACCCCATGGCAGTATAAAATGGGACACACAAGTCCAATGTCCTCATCTTATTTTTAAAGACAACAATCTTCAGCAGAGTTCGAATATTTACTATTTATTTAACTATCTCTTGTGTAAGAATCAAGGTGATGGCTGGTTATATAGCTTTTTCCTCTACTTTTAAATATTGTTGTTAAAAAAATTCTTAACTTCACTTGTTTTTGAGATATCGGCGATGGACCTTCTTAGCTACGGATCTAGAATCTTCTTCTGAATGGGATGGTGATTGTTTAAATATATCCCAGCGCACTATAGTATGATAAATTTATTATTATCATTAAAAGTTCACTTTTTTGTTGTTTTTTAAACGTTTTTTTGCCATTTTTAACATTGTCCACAATATCTAATAGTGAGAATCTTCTCCTGATTAATGGGATGCTAATCTTTTGTATGCGTCATGTTTCCGTTGGAGATAAAAGTTTAAACTGGAACTGATTAATTATTTA
Organism: Ctenocephalides felis; assembly: GCF_003426905.1. Taxonomy (NCBI): domain Eukaryota; kingdom Metazoa; phylum Arthropoda; class Insecta; order Siphonaptera; family Pulicidae; genus Ctenocephalides; species Ctenocephalides felis. Next base: position 3,855,163 of record NW_020539724.1, on the reverse strand, counting down.
TATGAATGAAATTTATATGATTTGAGAAGAAGAGAAATATTTTTTTTATTTAAGTTTTTCCAAAACTAAATGAAGTTTATATGGTAAGAATAAATTTGTTGTCCATACCATCTAATTAAATATTAAATAGATTTTTTAATGTCTATAAAATCTATTAAAAAATCCAAGACTCTATAGCCAAATAAATCGAGAATCACTAAAACTTAAAGTAAAATATAAAAACTAATTTGATACATTTTAAACAGAATAAAAAAGTATTTTCTTACTAAATAATTTGGTTGCCCAACAGTATTTTAAAACGAAATCAAGTACTATGTAATAAATTATAATAAACGCTCCTGGTTAATGTACCGACTCAAAACCCACTCAAATTAATTAAAATTACGTGGACATCATTTTTGGCGCCATTAATTATAATGAACTACAAATTTAATGTTCTTTTCCGTGACTCCTTGGCAGATTTATTTTGCCCAATGATGTTTTACATAATATAACATTTCTTTAATGGATCGTTTCTTCGGCAGTTATATCTAATTTTACTAAAATATAAGCCATAATGTAAATATATATATATAATTTTATGAAATGTATATATACAAAACAATATTTTTTTATCAAAATCTTCCTATACTAATAAAAAATTTACCATTCAGGGAACTTAATATTTTTCTCAATGGCTTTGAGAAGGCCGGAAAATGATACACGAGCCATATTTTCATATAGAAGGAAAAGTTCTATATGAATAATTTATTTTTAAAAATCAGGAAGTAACAAAGAAGGTATACGTATAAAGAGAATGCTATTAGATCTTTTTTTCTTCCTACATTGAAGAATATAATATTTAGCTGTATAATAATTTTTCTAATCAGAATTCATTCATAAAACAAATTTTATATTTCTTGCTTGTCTTCTGGTCTAATGTTGCTATGGAATATGCAAAGCACGTAAAATATATTTTATATCTTTTGGGAATGTTTTATTATTTTTATGTTTATGGCATTATGATCCATTTTGTACGTTTACTTTTATTAGACAATGTTTTTAGGCTTGTTCAGTATAATATTTTATTATAATCCTCCAAAATGAATCACAATTTTTAGCTTCAAGAAAAGGTCATCTATTATAAGTTATAATTTATAACTCAAATTTCATAACTGACTTATTAGTTAAATTCATGAGATTCTTCGTGGCTTTGTATTAAGAACTTTGGTCTTGCACCTTTTGTATCAATGTATTAATTCCGTTTCGGACGGCTTGATGTCAAGCTGAATATTACTATTAGGACAATGTAATAATATTTCTCATCATCGCTGAGTTGCTTCTACTAACACTATGTTAAGAATCTATGTTTCGATTGCTATTAAATAAATCACCATAATTTTTTCATCTAAATGTTTGAGAAAGCTTTAGCCTCCTCCCTCATCGGACCATCAAAAGATTTGATCAGATCAGACTTTTTGTGATACACAAAGCTAAGCCGAAATATTACATACCTGACATATGTAAGATAATCTTGTATAAATATTAAATATTTAAAGAGATAAGAATTGATACGTTGCTTATCTAAACAACGCATTCATAATAATACATCATGCACATTTACCTGTAGGTACTTGTTGACTTTTTTATCATTTTTAATTAATAATTATTAATTATATTTAAAAGAATATTGGTTAGTTTGTAATATATCACGACAGGTAAAATCATTAGTTCTAAGAAGATTTTATCCTAATTAGAATTTATTGGGTCATTAGTAGAGATTTGCGCCCTTAGTACCAGAATCCTGACTGCGCCAGTTTTAATAATTTAATTAAGAGTCCTAGTCCTGGGACTTGTTATCGAATATTGACCCCTACCTACATTATTTATTATTATATTATAATGTAGTATATTGAATTTGGCTTATATGATATATTTTATAACTTTGATATTGTATAGGAATTTCGCCAACGTTTCATATCTTTGCGTGGTTTGCGTCAAGTGCTGGATGGTTGTGTGTTTTATTACTTAACAATGGCTCTATCGTTTTGTACACAATGATAATAAAGTTTATATAGCTCAGATCTTTGAAACCTTTTTTGGCAATACTCAGAAAAAATATACTTTAACCATCAATTTGCACTAAACTCACTATTAAACGTAATTAAAGCACAAAACCTAGAAAGCTCAAAGAAATTGATGTCATATATGATAGATCACAGTTTGATAGACAATTTATAAAATTATAATAAAAAATATATGATAGGTCAACAATATTATTGTTATCTGAATTTTTAAATTTTTACTTCTATGCTGCCTATTTATTGCCAATTCAACCAGCAAACCCATTCATCATGCTCAAGGAAAAAACAGCATAAATCTACTTCCAATTTAAAATATCCCTTTTAAATTAAAAATTGTATCTAAATATGTGTTTAAAATACACACATATACATAGCAAAGATATTAGTCGGTATTAATATTACTGAGTTGACCCTTTATAGAAATCTTTTGCTTTTTGTAACTAAATTGAGGCTTTTTTATAAGCTCAAGAGAATCGAAATTCAGACAAAAACATTTACTGACTGAAAGTACAACAAAATATTAATTGATTACTAAAATCACTTACAAAATATGGGTTTTTGGTACGAGGGTGAAAATTTAGGGCTTTATGTGTTTTTTTCGTTGCGAATTATAAAAAAAATAAAATAAAAAAAATACAAATAATCTTAAGGGTGGCTAAGAATTAACACTTAAAGTTATACAAAATAGATGTTGTCCGATATTCAATCATACTGAATTTGAATATAAAATTTCATAAAGATCGGTCAAGTCGTTTCGGAAAAGTATTGCCACAATATATATGGAAAATTGTGATGTTTTCTTTTCTTAGTTATGCAATATGAATTTCAAACAAATTATCAATAAGTAATTTGACGCTATGAATTAAAAGATTAAAAATATCTGCAACATATATGTGTGTTAAAATTTTGTGATAAGATTGCTTATCGTTATTTACGGTGCGAAGTGTAAATCTTAAAAATAGATCAAATATAATAATTTTTAATTAATTTGAAACCTGTGTAAAACGGATGTGTTCATATTATTCTAATATTACCAAAATTTGCTTAGTGATTAGAATAACTTATTTCACGAATTCTTCTCCTACACAAATATAATGACGGTTATAAACTATCAATTGACGCAACAGGCATTTCAATAAAATGAAGGTAATTTTTTATGCTTTTGTTTCAAAACTGTGGTATTCAAAAATCTCATACTGCTTTAATTATGAAAAAATAATTTAACTAAATAATTAGCTTCTATTTTATGTAGACGTTATACAAAATACTCGTATACATGCAACCCGTTTTGTGGCATGTTTTGCCTGCATTAATTACCCAGTCGAAATCACAGAGTTAGGGGTTGGTTTGAGTAAACCCTTAGCGAGGGTTACCCTGCAAGGAATTCGGCTTATAATAGGATAGTTACAGTATCAAAATACATTTTCGGAAGATTTGTTCAAATTATTAAAAACTCTGGGGTAAATTGTAAAATAGGGAATAAATATATTTGTTAACAGTAATAAATATTATATATTTTTTCTCTCTTAAATTAAAATTAATTTTTAATAAAATTAAAATCGTTTATGGCGTGGCTTAACTAAATTATTTTTATTCGAAAATTTTAAATTCAGTGGTATTTTAGGTTCTGTTCAAATTACTAAAAACTTAATGATAAAAGATGATATAAACCATTATAAATGATGATATATAGCATATATAAATTACAATTTTTTACTGTTGGATTTCTACAAGATTTGCAAAAAGATTCGGAAAATCGTTGTTATTCTATTTTTCTGAACAAATAAGAAAAATGTGTTATTAAATAACTTAATTTTGTTTCTTCTATTTAAAAGTAATATTTATGCCTCTGAGTTTATGACAATTATTACTCTTAATTATATTATGTTTTGTAACGTAATTATTACCATGTAATTATATTAACATAGTTTAACTTATCCTGACTTTATGACAATTATTATCATTACTCTTAATTATATTATGTTTTGTATTTAATAAAACAATAATAAGAGTATTAACTAAAATAATAGCGCATTAGCTAAAATAATTTCGTATAATAATTATACAAATGGAGTCTTTTTTAGGGGGCGTCCATTAATGACGTGAGCGAGTTTTTAAGGATTTTTAGACCCTCCCCTTGGTGATTTTTGGTGATATTCAAAATTACCCCCCATCTCAAACCAAACATCACGTGTATTTTTAGTTACGTAAAAAAACTGTAAAATTTTTGATTTTTTAAAAACTTACTGAAATATAACATTTGTGCCTCTAACTCTCCTATTACCAGTCGTAGCAATGAGACGACGCGGGAACGTAGCGCAGCGCGGCAAAAGCTCCTCGCTACGTCAAAAGCTCGAGAGTGCGCACGGTTTAATGCGGCTCGAACGCGTTGCTGTTACATTGTAAAGCTCCGTTATAAAAAACAAATCTTGTATGTAGGTCATAACATATAGACGTGTATATATATATATATATATATATATATATATATATATATTATGTTTCATCACATTTTTGCATTATATAATGATAAATAAAAGTTTTATATATGCATGATGAAAATATTTTATTGTTAGATATTTTTTTATAATATAACTTATTATTTTTACTTTTCTTACTTTCTGCTGATAATACTTGTGAAGTCAAATTTGCAAATAAATTTATATAAAATTACATTCATGATTATAGAACCCCTGCTCATTATTTTATCTTACAGTTCGCGGAATAGATTGAATTAAAAAAATGATTATAGAAAAATAATGTATTTTTTAAACTTTGTAATGATTTGTAACTGTAATATATAATATATAGATCTCTATCTAAGACGTAGCGTTTTTTGAAGATAACCCCATATCTATTTACCTGCAGAATTCTATTTACTTTCAAAGTCTTCTGCAAAATTATATTAACTTCGAGATAAAATTATATGAACTTCAAACAAAATTATTATATTTGTAATTTGACATAAATATGCATTTTTATTATCAGACGTGCATTATAGAGCAGAGATTTCTGACCTAAGAGAATTATTAATTTTGATCATATCTAAAAATGAACTAAACCAAGAACGAAATCTAATTTCTTTCTTTGCTCGACATATTATTGTCTTCAATCATGAAATTTTTATTAAATTTTTATAAATACGTCGAGATTCATTATGACCTATGAGAATTTTGACCATAAATAAAATTTAATTTGCAAATTATCTCTTTTATAATTTGTCAAAAATCAGACTTAGCTGGCTAATTATAATTTTCCAGTAAATTCTGGCTTCAATCATGAAAATATCAAATTTTTTGTGATTACTCAGAGATTGATGACCTATAAGTCATATCTAAAAATGAAATAAACAAATCTAATTTGTTGTCGTCCTTGATGATCACCATTACTTTTAGAATTGGTAATTATAATTTTCTAGTAAGTTTTGAATTCAATTTACTTGTATGTAAGATATGTATGCCATGTAGATATGACATAATTTCTCATAGGTCATCAGTATCTACGTAATCACAAAAAAATGAGATATTTTTACTATTGAAGCCAGAATTTACTGGAAAATTATAATTAGCAAGTTTCAATATTTATGACAAATCATAAAAGTGATAATTTGCAGACACAAAAAATTCAAATTATATTTCATTTATGGTCAAAATTTAATTTGATAAAAAATTCATAATTGAAAACAAAATTCACAATGGGCATTCCTCTTAACCCATGAAAATTTTGATCCTGAACGAAATTTAATTTGTTGCTTTCTTCGATCAGACATACTGCGTCTTGCTTGTTATTATTTTCCATTTGTACGCAAATAAATTCATTAATAACATTTCTTTCAAAAATGTATATCAACTCCATCCTCCATCCTCCCTCCATCCGAGGCACGTTTTACAGTACCTCTGACAACAACTAATAATGCGGCCTTGACATACCTGCGCAAGGCACTGGGCGCAATACGGGGACGAACATACCCGCAATAATCTCCCCATCCCTTCGAGAACTACCCCTAGAGCCTGCTACGCAGCCCTGCGTCATTTTCAAAATTCAAAACCCCCGTCCTGCAGACAACACTGCTATACGGCGGCGCGCGCAACAAGTTGCCAACTATCCGCATTGTGACAATAGTACATGTGTAGTGCTGGGAAGACTTCTGGAGGAAACGGACGGGCGGAATCGATAGGAGGGAAATAATAGATTTATTTTGAAACTAGCTGTAAGTGGAATTCTGTATTAAGGCAATTAAGGCATCGTGCCTTAAGGCAAATTGCTGGAACTTCCCGTACCGCAATTTAAAATTCGAGTGATTAAAAATAATCAATAAAAGTTGATCAATGATTTGAAATTTTTAATAGAATTTCGAACCATATTAAATCATTCTATCTTAAATCATTTATTTTGAAATATTTTGGAAATTCTGAACTTTTTTTCAAAGCAATCGTACTGCTTTAACTGCATAAAGACGAAATATCGAAGCGCGTAAGCGTAAACATTGGTACGGAACCCATTGGAATGTAAACAAAATTTATACTTATTGTTAAAATCTCTATAAAATATCTGATAATTTGATGTGCATATGTCTAATGATCATTTTTGACCGTCAAATGGCATTTTTTTTACTAGATCTCCGAAACTGCTAGACTTGCCTTCATGAAAATTTGATCAGTTCTTCATATTGTTAATACAAGTAAAATGTTTTTTTGAATTATTCAAATCGGACGCTCCATTCTCTTAAAAACTGAGTTACCGTTCGGAACGGCTAGACCTGCCAATGCCAAAAACTAATCAGCACGTCTCCTTATCAATACGAATCGAATGTTTTTTGAATTATTCAAATCGCTTCGTCCGTGTTTCCGAAATCGTCGACGAAAATTTGTATTCGAACACACACACATACACGCACATACACACACACACATACATCCATTTTTTCTAAGGTATGCCAAAATGTTCAGAAGATTTTGAAACGTAAAGATATATGAAAATTTTAATTTTCGATTTTTTTACGATTACTATAACTTACCCTACGTGAAGTTAACTAGATATTTTGATTAACTAGTTGTTAGTAAAATTTTGCCTTAAGGCAAGTTGCATTATGTTCCCGATATGTATACATAATTAACGTAATCAATTAGAATTCAGAATCAGCTATTAAGATCTTGCCTTTAACTAGGTATATTATTCAACTGTTTATTCGGAAAATAACATTTTGCTTTCACTACAAAATAATCGATACGATTTCCAATTGATGTAATTTAAACATACTTCTAATATATGTAATTGTATTAATTAATTAATTTTTTTTCTGATTTTTGGTTTATTATATTATATAAGTTTCATCAAAAAGATTTAAAAAAATGTTTTCAACATTTAACTACAATGAAACGGCTCGGCTGATCTTTACCAAATGCTAATCAACGCATTTTTCAACTAAGATCTTTCAAACAGAGATATCTCCTTTTTGTGGCTAAAACGTGAACGTAGAATTTTACACTTTTTTGTCAATTACAAAGAAACGGCTCGACCGATTGTCGCGCAAACTTTTAAACGCTAGTCCTTGCCGAGTTACATCGAATGACTTTTAAATTTTAAAAATCGGTGCAGCCATTTTTGAATCAAAAATGGGCTCGATTTTTTTGAGAAATTGTAGAATTTTTTTACACTTCTCTCTTAACTGTAAAAAACCGCTTGGTGGATCCTCACGCAAAACTAACGACGTTTTTGGGAAAAGGTCAAATTTTAGATCACATATACACACACATGCATATTCCAATTTTTGATATCAGGCGATTCAGAATGACTTCATCCGTCGAGAAAACATGAATTTAGCAAATCAAATTTTCTGGCAAAAATAAACTTCTTCGGGATTTTAATAAAATAAATAATTAAACAGTTTCCTCATATTTAAGACCGATTCTTGAGATATTGCTGCGTACTTAAAACAAATCTGTACTGCGTGCTTGTGTCGTTCTATACTCATATTTGCATTTGGCATCTGTATAAATATATGAAAAAATATACTCCAACACATTGAATGCTTCTATTTATAACCACATGTACATTATACTCATTCAGTATCAGGAATTAAAAAGTGTGAGCGTTTAATTGTTATTCAAATTTGCTAAACATGGAAATGAGTTTGTATATTTATACTCATACATGAATCATAACATCACGTCATTGGCATGTGATCCTTATGGTATAATTATATATTATACAAGCTACAGACTCTGGTGTAATTATTTCTCTCTAAGTGAAATAAGTAGAGATATGTAAAAAAGTATTATTAATTTAATATTTTTAGAAAATACTTACAATCTAATTAATGAAAATAAATTTATATTTGTATTTATTATTTAACCTTCTTTTACCCTTCTTTGTCTTTCTTTTATTCCTCTTTATTCTTCTTTATTCTTATTCGTCCTTTTTATGCTTCTTTTAATCTTCTTTTACTCTTCTTGTATTCTTCTTTATCCTTCTTTATCCTTTTAACCTTCTTTAACCCTTCTTTGTCTTTCTTTTATTCCTCTTCATTCTTTTTTATTCTTATTCGTTCTTTTTATGCTTCTTTTAACCTTCTTTTATTCTTCTTTATCCTTCTTTATCCTTTTATACTTTTTATTTTTCTTTTAACCTTCTTTTATCTCTTGTACACTTCTTTCGACCTTCTTTTATTCTTCTTTATCCTTTTATACTTGTTTTATGTTTGTGATTATGTACATATTAAGAGACAACTCTTATAGTTTTATAGATAAATATTTTATTGCATCCCAATAGTTTAAATAATACTTGATATTCTGATTATTATTTAAAAAGTTAATGAGAAAAAGCTGTTTTTGGATGATGTTAAAACTGATTAGAACGCGAAGAATTAAGATTAATATTATTTTTAGATGAAAACTAAATCGAAGAATAATTATTTTTATAGCTACTACAATAGTATTAATAGTAGTTTATATATAATGTATGTATACAGGTTTTTGGCAAGATAGAGACAGATCGAAGTTAATTCTACTAACATGCCAACCTTATGTTCGTCTGTTTATCAGACGTTTTATGATCGATTTAAAGAGTTTTCTATCGTATTTAACACGTATTGTTTTGCTAAAACGTTTTACAATTTTATTATCGTAATGTATTTAGCAGTTATTTTACTACAAAAATGGCATAATAATGTTTATAAATTGTTTGGTTTTATAATATAGAGAAGATGGAACGCAGTAAAAAAATTTATCCATTTGTGGCGTTTTTTCTTAATTGCATAATACATAGTAGCTTTTATATATTGTTTGGTTTTATGTTATAGAGAAGATGGAATATATCCAAAAAACTTATCTATGAGTTAATTTTTTTTCAATGTGTTAGTAGATATTGCAAAATAATTACTTTGATACTTTTAATTAGATACTTTACTACGAATATTGCATAACCACTTTTATAAATTGTTTGACTTTATAATATAGAAAGACAGAATACTTACAAAATATCCAAGTTGGGCGCTTTTTATAAATAGATCAATAGCTTTTGCTAAATTGTTTGCATTAATTTTCTTAATGCCTAATAATCACTTCTTATTATAAAAATAAATGATTGCAAAAGACTATTCACTAGCTCTGTTATAAATTCTATAACTTCTACATACTTTTATGTTTCACAAATTCAATAAATATTTATTTATGCATTACATCAGTTTTATATAAAAATAATAATTTATAAGCTAATTTATGTTTTCCAATTTTTATTAATATAAAATCAATTAACTTATGAGTATCTTATACCTTATTACTCTGTTTTAACTTATAAGTAACCCAATTATGCTTGCCCTTACTAATTAACTTATAATTAACTTAACTTAAGTTATAATTGAATAAAGTTTATTCTTTCTATACAAATTAGTATTATTTCACATTTAAATTCTAACTTAACTTTTGGGTAACTTATACCTTATTACTCTATTTAACTTATAAGTAACTCTGTATGCTGCCCTTAAGAATTAATTTATAAGTAACTTAACCTAAGTTACCTGAAAAATTATCATCAAACAAAATTTTGATGAATTTATAATTGAATAAAGTTTATTCTTTTTATTCAAATTAGTATTACTTTACATTAAAAATTTAAAATTATATTGTCGACTTTATATTTAAATATCTTTAATCTAACGGTTATTTTTTATTAAGTAATAAAGATATTTATTACTAGTGTGGTAACCCTGTAATTTCAGACATCTATGGCAACACCAGCATCTTGTGCAATTTTTAGGTTAGTGATACAATCATAAATAAAAAGTTCTGAAAATGTTATAATTTCTAGACAATATAAAGATATGTTATAATTCAAGATTTAAATTATAATCTTTACAATGATGAAACCACGATTATTCGATATAGGACAAGTTATAAGGCGGTTCTCGAGCAAAGATCCTCGAAAACTTTCTAAGGAGCAACATATAGACAAATTAATTGAAAATTATAGCGAAAAGATTTTATTTAGCTCTTATGTAGAGAGTCGAACTATGAAATTCGGCTTTAGAAAAAATAGAGCTTTAGAGTTAAAATTAGATGCCATGAAAAATAAAGAAAAAGATAACATTCGTCCATTTCCAATATCATTAAAATACTTAAATCCAGATTTATCTATTGACAATGAGCAACCTGATGATGATCAAAATGAAAAATTGAAAACAGAAAATGTGTATTTACCATATGCTAATATTTCTAATAATTTACTAAAAGAAAAAACCTCCATAAACAGTGAAAATGAATCTGACATTGACGATACCAGAGAAAAAAAAGATGAATATAAAATATTTGAGAAAATTAATCATAATTGGATGACAGACTATAAAACATATGCCCATGATCTTGAAGAGGAAGGTGCAGATGATATAAAAAACTATGGTACTCCAGGTAAATTTCTTTATTCTATTCAACATTATTGTTGAAATGCTTACAGCATTATATTTGCTAGGAGAATGGGTTGAAAATCTCCATAAAATCTAATTTTTATTACAGATGCGAATTATACAAGAGTAGGGCCTCCTTGTGGTGGCTGCGGTGCATTATTAAATTGTGTTTCAACAGGAATGCCTGGTTATTTGCCTAGTGAACTATACAAAGGAAAAAGTGAAGATGATCTGAAGGTATTTTATATATTCAGCAAATTATACAAATGGTCTTGTTAGTGAACGGTGCTATCACAAACATTTTTTTTTATTATATATTTCTTATTAGGGAGTTACGTGTCAGCGATGCCATTTTCTTAAAAACTACAATATTGCATTAAATCTTACAGTAGAACCAGATTACTACAATACTCTTTTAAGTTCATTGAAGGATAAATTTGGACTTATAGTATTATTGGTTGATCTTTTAGATTTTCCAGGCTGCATATGGCCTGGCTTATCAGATTTGATTGGCAAGAATAGACCTATATTTATTGTAGGAAATAAAGTAGATCTGATTCCCAAAGATTCAAGTGGATATCTAAGACGAATTGAAGATTGTTTGAAGGAGGCTGTAATAAAAATTGGTATAAATAATATTATTAAGCCAGAAATATATCATTTGTTTATGTATTAAAATTGTGCTTTTTTAGGTTTTGATGAAAAATATATTAAACATATTACTTTAGTATCAGCTACTACAGGTTATGGCATTGAGAACTTGATTACAACACTTCATCAAAAATGGGGTACCAAAGGAGATGTATACATCATTGGATGTACTAATGTTGGAAAAAGCACAATTTTTAATGCTCTTTTAGGAAGTGACTTTTGTAAGGTGTTAAAGAGTTCTGGGTTTAGTTTTTATGTAAATATCCATTAAATTTTCAATTCTTTTTCTGTTTTTCTAGTTTCAAGCAACAGATTTGATACAACGCGCTACTGCTAGTCCTTGGCCAGGTAAATTTATCATGCTTGATTTGAGAAGTTCTATTTTAATGCTATTTATTAACATCAAGGCACCACATTAAACATGCTCCGGTTTCCAATACTTCGGCCTTCTGGTATGAGAATGTATATTAGAAATGAGAGACTTAAAAAAGAAAGCCAGGAACTGAAAGCTGAAAAAGAATTAAGAAAACTTCAAATGACACAAGGAAGAGTTAAAAATCCAGTCACACTTATTGGACATATAGGTCAAACATTTCGAGTTAACTTAGCGAATGAAGAAAGTAAAGATATGTTTTCAGTTAGACAATCTTGCAATGCAAGAGAAACCACAGGTAAATCATTAGAATTTACTGTAAGATTATCATTTTTATAATTATAGGGAATTATTTTAAGGAATTAATGAAAGGAATCGAGAATTTAGAGAGACTAAATGGTGTTATGATACACCTGGTGTTATGCATGATAATCAGGTATGAAAATCAATATTTTTGTATTTTTTTATGTTCATTTTACTCATCTGATGTTGATCTCTATATAGATTTTAGATTTATTAACTACTGATGAAATACTAATGACATTACCAAAGAAAACTATAAGAATTAGAAATTATTGTATTCAGCCGAATTATTCAGTATTATTAGCAGGATTGGGTCGTCTTGACTATGTAGAAGGCAATGCACCGATAAGGTAATCTTATGATTAACAATTCACATAATCTTATAATCAACAGTTTTTTATTTTTATTATCATTCATCCAATTGAATAATTATATTTTGATTGTAACACATTATTTCAGGCTCTCAGTCTATGCTTCTGAATCCTTACCAGTTTTAATATGCAGAACAGAGGATGTTGATGAAATATACAAATGTTTTTTAGGAACGCCTGTGCTTGGGATACCTCACGGTTCAGATAAAAGGTTAGAGCACTGGCCAGGTTTAAAAGCAAGTGATGAAGTCATTAATGTTGTAGGAGAATCTGGAGAAAAGGCTGTTGCAGGTTCAAATATTTTTTTAATTAGAAATACATTAAAAATAAGCATTTTAAATAATTAATCTGTTCAAATTTAGATTTTTTGTTATCATCTGCGGGATGGATATCAGTCACACCATTTCCTGATCAAAAGGCATCTTTTAGACATTATACATTAGCTGGTCGAGGTGCTATAGTAAGAATGCCTTCATTAATTCTGTATGGTGCATCTGTAAGAGGAGCGAGAATAAGGAAATCACCGGCTTATAAAGTAGTAGACCACCACAGCAAAAAATATGGAAATTTAATGTGAATAGATTAAGGTCGTTTTAATTATTTTAAAATAAAAGTGTAACTTAATTTAGACGTTTTTGTAATGGATCTTGATTTTTTTTTTCAAATAGTTTCGGTGATATGTCTTAATCTATATATATATATATATATATATATATATATATATATATATGTAGATAAATGATTGGTATGATAATCACATGTTTCAGCGTATAATGGCATTAAGTGGAATCATAGATTTTTTCGTCTTTTCTAAAATGCTTTATATCTGCCAAAAATTTTCCACAAATTACATAAATTTTTGAGGTTAGAAAGAACCGTCAATGTCAGTGTTACGGTCATAATTCTTTCCTTCGTTAATTTTTCTGTTATAATTTGTATTTGTTTCACTCATATTTAAAATATCAACAACATTATAGTGCAACTAATATAATTATAGTTTCTCCACAATATAAGATGTGTCACAAGTTTTAAATATTAAGTAATATGCTCAGCTCAAAAAATTTGTACTACAATCAAATAAGAACAATACATTTGTTTACACGGCTTTTGAACAAACCTGTGAATCATTATGATTCTCTGGGAGTTACGAGAAGGGCTACACAGAGTGAGATAAAAGGGGCCTATTATAAGTTGTCTATGTTATACCATCCCGATAAAAATAGTGGAGGCGATGAGGCTGCCCAGAAATTCAGGGATATAACAGCTGCTTATGAAGTTTTAGGAAATATTAAACTTAGAAAATTATATGATAAAGGTATATTTATATGTATAATTGCTTCATTTTAATAATTTATCTTCTAAAATAATATGCATTATATTACTGTTACCAATTTTAAGTCTAAGAGGTATATTGAATATTTAAAGGTATGTTACGCCATCACCCTGGTCCTGATGGACCAGAGTCAGAAGATGATGCTCAGACAAAGTTCTATAAACAACATGCGAATCGTGCTAAACCACCTCCCCCAACAGGTCGGACGCCCATATATAATTTTGATGAATGGTCTAAAAGTCATTATGCTCATAATTTTAACAAAAAATTGAAGGTAGGTCTTAATAATTTATTTACATGTTACCAAATTCAATTTTGAGTGAAACATTAAGTTAAATGCTTTTGGAAATGCTAATTTTACTTATATGGCTATTATATATATTTTGAAAAAACTTGAATTTGGAATTAAATTTGTGTTTCTAGGATATTTTTTATAATAATTTATTCTGTTTAGAGCAAAGAACAGATGGATAGAATTAAGAGATATGAAGAAATGAGAAGCAATGCGGATAAAAGTGAACATATAATAATTGGGTTTACATTGCTATCCGTGCTAGTTTTTATTTTATCTTTTCAAACAGCAACTGATAATTATGATATTAGTGAAATGGAGATTATTAGTGAACAATTGTGTGATATTAATTCACTTCAAATCAATGATGAGAAATAGTTACCTGTGTAGAGTAAGTTCTAGATTGAAATGTATTTAAATAATGTTAATTTGTGTAAATATTTATGAATTATTATGCAAGATTAATATATTTGTATGAAAAAAATAAGTAAATATATACATATATATATGTACATTTTGTTCTTATCCATTTTCTACGTTTATTTTCAAATATTTTGCTTTATCATTTTATTAAGAAAATTTGTAACAATGGCAACAAATTCTCTAGGTCTATCTACATGCAACAAATGACCACCACCTTCTAAAATATATAATTCAGCCTGAGGAAACATTTTTCTTAGAACAATAAGATCGTCTTTCCTATTCAAATTAACTTAATTATTATGAGTTATGTAATTTAATAAGTATGAGTGGTATCAATTATGAATGATAATTCATTTCTTGACTTACTGAACAAAATGTGATTCATTTCCTCCTAAAAAGATGCAAGGACCTGGATATTTTAGTTTGAATGCATATTCAGGAAAGCCTTGAGGTTTTGCTTTTCCTAAAACTTCCAGATTAAGTCTCCATTTAATTTTTCTGCAACATTATACATAAATTAGTACATAAAAATTACTACCCCCAAGTAATAATACAATATAGCAATATTGTTTTTAATATATCAGTTTAATACAAAGTAAAATAAACAAACCCATCTTTATCTTTATAAATATTTTGCACCAAAAAATTTCTCATAAATTTGCTTTTGACTTTCTGTGCAAGTATTTTATGTGCTTTTGCTCTGGCTTGAGGAAGAGAATTATTCACATCTTCAAATGTTATTTGCCTCATAAAATTAGCAAGTTCGATCATGAGCTCTTGAGTGTCCGAATATGAGTGATAAGACATCTCTACCACAATTAAACCAGATATTATTGATTCCTACAGAGAAAAATATTGAGATTTTATATTTTGTATATTTGAATTTGTAATTTTACACAATCTTGAGGTAATTAAGTAAACACTATTATCGACTTATTGAAATTCAGGGCACAATTGTAGGAAAACGATTAGTAAATTAATAATAAATAATAATTTATGAGGATTCTTACATGTTTTAGAGCTAAAAGCATCATAATGCGACCGCCCATACTATGGCCAAGAACTATCGGTTTTTCTAGTTTTAAATGCTTAAAAGTATGAAGACAATCTTGTATCATTAATTCTTGATTATGCTCCGGAACATTGGGTGATTCTCCATGATTTCGAATGTCCATCATGTATATCTGTGATAAGCAAGATTGGTATTAGGATAGAAAAATAAAATAATTGACTAAGAATTCACGAATTGTGATTATTGTAGTGATTAATACTTGAATATGTATTACCCAAATTTACCTCTCTGGAATGATCTAAACCGTTCTTCAACATGAGAGATATAGAATTCCAATTTTGCTTAGAACCCATCATTCCATGCAAAATCACTAATGGTTTGCCCATTTTTTCATTTAGACTCCTAGGTTCTCGCAAAGTGTATGCCATGATAACTGAGGAGCCTTGAAATAACCTATTAGTTGTATGAAGCAATCGGTAAGTATTCAAATAATATTTTAATAAAATTGAAAGGGCCATATTTCATAAAGCATGTAACTTTAGCATGAAATATAAAAGGTTATAATAATGCAACCATAAACAATAAATAAATGAATATATGACGCTTCATCATGTTTTTATTTGATGTCAAATAAAAAATAGGCCAACAAATTTAAGGGATCATAATAAGATCTTTAATTATTATTATTTTGCATTTCAGATATTTGGTGAACAGTCATTTAAATCATTTCACCGTTAACAAAAATATTTTTATGTTGGCTAACTTTGAATTTTGACAGCACTTCATGTTCTTCTGTTCTAACTGAAAATATAACCTAAACTAAAAATATAACCTATGAATTCATACCGATAAAATGCTATTACAAAATAAAAATGCATTTCGAACTTTCATAAATATGTACTCTTCTGCATCTGCTGGATCAAAGACATTTTTTCTCACTAGCCCTATATTTTATGTAAATGCTTGTAAGCTAAAGGTGTAAAGATCAATCTTAAAATGTGACATAATTCAATACAAAAGTTTCATTTTTCAGCACCGCATATAGGGCATTTGTATACAGCTTTAATATGTGATGCAGCAAGTAAATTTGAAAGATTATTGTCAGGTAAAAACAATATATTTTCTACAGGCACCGATGAACATGGTTTAAAAATTCAACAATCGGCTCAAAAAGCTAAATTGCCAATTGCAAACTATTGTGACAATATATCTAAAGAATATGATTCTATGTTCAAAGATTTCGGTGTTCATTATTCAGATTTTATTCGAACTACAGATGAAAAACACAAGCTAGCTGTTGAGAAATTTTGGGTGTGGATAAAATAATAAAATTGCACAATGACCAAGGTTTTTAATCAAAATATTATTGCAGACACGTTTAAGTGATAGAGGGCACATTTTTTCAACAAATTATAGTGGATGGTATTGTGTTCCAGATGAAACTTTTTTAACAGAATCTCAGCTAATTCAAGTGCCAGGAAAAGATATAAAAGTTTCTGTTGAATCAGGCCATCCTGTAGAATGGACCGAAGAAAAAAATTATATGTTCAAGTTAAGCAATTTTTATGATGATTTAAATTATTGGTTAAAAAATGGTAAGTGAGAAGTAATACACAAATATTTTAGATGAACTGTGTGTATCTAATACATATATGAGTATTATACGAAATAATTTCAATTAATTTATACATTTTGTCTAAATAAATTGAAGAACAAATCATAAAATGATATATTATAAAATCATAAATATTTTTCAACTATTTGTACTTAATTAGAAAATGTTATAAGGCCGAAGAAGTACCACAAAATGGTTTATGACTGGATAAATGGTTCAGAATTGCTAAGAGATATATCTGTATCTCGACCAACAAATAGAGTGTATTGGGGTATACCAGTCCCTGGTGATCCAACTCAAACCATTTATGTCTGGTTAGATGCTTTAGTGAATTATTTAACAGCATCTGGATATCCTGATACTGACGGACAGCAATTCAGATCTTGCTGGCCTCCAGATTTACATGTTATTGGAAAAGATATTTTGAAGTACGAAATAATTCATTATATATAATATGGTAAACATTTTTAGTTAAATTTCTTATATTAAGTAACATTTACTTTGCATTCATTCAAAAACATTAACAGAATATGTTCAGTAACTACTTGGAAATCATGAATAATAATATTCAATATGCATAATTATTAGATTCCATGCCATATATTGGCCTGCATTTTTGATTGCTGCTGGATTAGAACCTCCAAAATCAATATTATGTCATGCACATTGGACTGTGGATGGGGATAAAATGTCTAAATCTAAAAATAATGTCATTTCTCCAAATTCTTGTATAGATCAATATGGTGCTGAAGGTATTCGGTATTTTCTTCTCAGAGAAGGTGTAGCGCATAGTGATGGAAGTATGTTAAATTTCAGTATCAGTTAATATTTATCAAATATTTCACTTTAATACTGTAAATGAATTTTTAGACTATAGTGATACAAAAATAAAAAATATCTTAAACTCAGAACTAGCAGATAGTTTTGGAAATTTATTAAGTAGATGCTGTGGAAAAGTATTAAATCCTGATCAACAATTTCCAACATTGCACAGAGATGTTTTTGAAAATATTGTAAAAAATAATGAACTAGCTGAAAAATTAACTAAATCAGTGGAAAACCTTCCAGGTATTTTATATCACAATAATCAACTTACACAACGTAACTTAAAAAGTTCTTTATGTTTATTCTAGACATTGCCAAAGAACATTATTTAGATCATAATTACTACAAAGTTGTAGATGCGACGATATCAACTATACATTTAGCAAATGCATTTTTTGAACATCAAAAACCATGGGAATTAAAAAAGCTTAATAATCAAGATCAATTAGATGTTGTTTTGCATCTAGTATTAGAGACATTAAGAGTTTGTGGAATAATTCTTTGGCCAATAATACCAGTGCTTTCTCAAAAACTTCTTTCAAAGTTAAATATATGCATGGATACTATTTCTTGGGATAATATCAGTCCTTTATCTTGGGATAAAAAAGACTCCCCAGCTTATAAATTAAGTGAAGATTCTTGTGTTATATATCAAAGAATACAATCGAAGAAAAATAAACATAAATAATTGTGATATAGAAAATTTTATATAACAATTTTTATAGAACTAATAAAATGTTAAATATATCAGCAAAGGTGTTATATATAAATTTGTTTTGTTTATAATTAAACAAAGATTTTATTACATTTTAACATCTTTCTTGTATATGAACTTTTATGAATTTAAAATATTAGAATTATTTCAGTATCATAGCTCAATTTTTAATTGAGTGCAATATTATTTATATTGATTATTTAGCAATTTATAAAAGTGTACCATTATTTTGCAATAATTGAAAACAATCTCTTTTATGACAATAATGATTATTATTGGTTGACAAAATGGGACAGAAGCATCAATTATAATATGCATCTATATTTGTTCAAATACAATTATGTATATAAATATGATATGCTTTGAATGTATTTTCTAGTCAAGTTTGCTAGTCATATCATAGTTGAATAGCTGGTAGAAAATTTGCTCGATAATTATAATACAACGTACATAATACTTTCTAATTTTTTGTCATCATTTTTAAGGCAATTACGAATAGATGTAAATATAACTTACATGTATATAAATATATATATATATATATGTGTGTGTGTGTGTGTGTGTTTATGTATAGCTATATAATTATTTATGATTTTTTGAAATTTTAAACCAAAATATTTAAAATTTTTAAAAATCAAATTATACTATATATTATTATAAAATACATAGTGCTTTAGTTGTTTATATTTGTGATTATAAAAATTCACATTTGCATTTTATCATATAATGGACACAGAATTCATATAATACATTTATTTTCATTTTAAATATTTTTCATAAAAAGTTTCAAAAGACATTATGGTTTAGTAACATCAGAAATACCAAAGAATATAATTATACTCATAGATAAGGATTATACCTTTGCTTTTATAATATTAATAATTTTATTATAAAAAGGTGTGAGTAAGTTGTCCATCTGGTCCCTTACTATTAAATTTGTGTATGCATAACATACATACATCTTCTTTGGTAATCAGTTTTAATCTGTATTAGCCTATCAAAAATTAAATTTTGTTGACATTTGTAGTTGCTGTCGTAAATATTAAAACGTAAATTATTTCCATTTAGTGTTAAAAAATTAGTTGTCATTATCATTCTTAAGTGAATGACATTTCATTCACAACTTGTGTTTATGTTTATTCCATCATGATAATGATTAATTCAATAAGTTGATTTTTACTTAAAAATGATTGAAGCTGAAAGGTCTTTATCTTTTATTCAAGTTTTTACGTAGATTTAGTGAAGAAATGAAACAATTCATTTGATAATGAATTATTAAGCTTGTTGTAAATAATATAAACATGAATTGAGATGGAATTTGACAATTTGTCATATGATGATAACACAAGTTAATGTAAAAGTGAATATTTGTAAACTTTATTATGTAAGTTAAAACGAAAATGGGTGCAAAAGACTCTAAACCTAGTTGCATTAGCTATGAGGATGCTGTGAGAAGAAGTATGTATAGATTTGGAAAACTGAATTTCCTAACCTAATTTTTATAGTTGCACAAAAATTCAATACATCACTTTTTATTAAATTGAATAATTTATCTATTTCATATATATATATACAAAATTTAAGCCATTTTATTAATCATTTTTCCAGTAACTGATGCAGAGCATCACAGGATTCGAGATGCATTTAAGCGCTGTACGTACAATTCATCCGGTTTAAATACAAATGCAGCAGGTATACTTACTAACAATTTTAATATTAACTTAAATAATTTGGTTTATATTTATTTCATATTTTGTTCTATAGGTCCAACATATTTGAGTCGACAAGCTTTCATCCAATATGTACTTGGTGAGGGCTGCCCGCAAGCAGTTGCAGAAGTTTTATTCTCAGCTTGTGGAGGAGGTTCGAGAGGTATTGCATTTAAGGAATTGCTTTGTGGACTAGTATTATTAACAAAAGGAACACTTGAAGAGAGAATAAGGTATGTAATATTTAGATATGTAGTGTAAAAATTAAGTTGTGTTATTATTATCAATATGTTTTAGATTTTTATGGTCATTATATTGCAATGAAGCAGGAACATACATTTTAAAGCAAGATTTTTTGAAAAGTATTCAAGCTGAATTTTCACATCAGCACATAACACCATTCCTTGATTCATTTTCATTGTTTGAATTTAATCAATTGTTCAATAACGGAAATGATCGTGCAACACAAGAGCAGTTCAGAAATTGGATTGATATTCATCGAAATGCTACTGTTCTTTCAAAGTGGCTTCTTATAGAATGTTGCGTCAGTCTGAGTTCTGAAGTAGAAACTCCAACATTCTATCAAAGTTTAGCTGGTGTTACGCATTTAGAAGAACAGGTAACTCTTTGAGTAATTTAAGTATTCCAGACCTCAAGTTTTATTCAGCTTCATTATTAATCTATTTATTTTTAGGATATATGTGAACTAGAGAAAGCTTTCTGGGGTTTAAAAAATTCTTCCTCTTCGGGACAACTAGACCTTGAGGTTTTGCTGCCACTAATTAATCTTCCCATTTTAAAAAAGGCTGTACCTGGCTTAGTTTTGGCATTTGATGAAAATCGAGATGGTCATATTGATTTTAAAGAATTGTGTTGTGGAGTAAGTGCAGCTTGTAGAGGTCCAAGTGTGGAAAGAACAAAATGTGAGTAGTATTTAAAACAAATACAACTCGATAATGAAAGTATACTTATTTAAATATGGTTTTAGTTTGCTTTAAGATATTTGACACTGACAGAGATGGCTTTCTGAGTGAAGTAGAATTAAGGGACATGCTTGAAGTTTTAGTTGATGTAGCAAACAATAGCCGTTCTGATCAAATGGATTCAAAGAAAAGTGTTTGCGTCGCATTTGAGGAAATTAAAGCCAGTGTTAAAAGCTATAAAAGTACAATGTCTAACTATTGTGATACTATGAATCAAATAAATAACGAACAAAGCAATGATACAATGAGCAATAATGATAATGAGTGCAATAATATAAAAGAAACTTTTTTCTTATCTCAGGAGCATTTTTTAATGTGGTCTGTTGAAACCACTTCTAATCTTGTACAGCCATTTTTACATTTGCTGTTTGAGGTATGCCACATAGTCCTAGGATTAAGACCTCAATGCTGCCACCAGGAACATGAGATAGGTAATATATCATGATACAAATTTCAATATGTATAAGACTACTAGAAATATAATCTTTTAAAACCATTTTTGCAACTTTGAAACATGTCTTACAATAGTAATTTGTACTTCATACTATATATATACTTTGCGTTTAGTATCTGGCTGGTTGCAAAGGGAAGTAAGTCGTGGTTACGAAGTCGGACAATTTTGGTATTTAATATCATCAGAGTGGTGGTCACATTGGACATCCTACACTGGTGGCCAGTGTCATTGTCGGAGTTCAGGATCACGTATAATTTATCCATTATCTGTAGACGAAGCTGTAATTTGTGATGAAAGTTTTACCTCAAATTCTACAGGTATATTAGAATATAAAAATTTAGTAAATATACTTTACTTTAAGTTTATGTTAAAAATTTAATTTTTTTTCTAGAATCAATGGGTGATATATGTACAGATAATACCAGTTTAGCAAGTGGTAGTAGTGGCATATCAAGCAGCACTTGTGGAACAATAAATGGGTCTTCAACTTCAAGTACAAATACTCGTAAGAAACGTGGACCTCCAGGTCCAATCGATAATTCTAGTTTGATTGCTCCAGTATTACACAAGGTACATAGAAAGTTTAATCTACGTAATATCTCTAGTCTTCAATTTGATAATTCTTTTTTCTATTTCAGGTTCAAACACTCACTGGTGAAGGAGGCAGATTGAAAAGAGATACAACCTTATCTCAGCATAGAGATTTTGAGCTTGTTCCTGATTCACTTTGGAAGGCTTTGGCATTATGGCATCGTGGGCCAATGCCTTTACCTAGACAAGTATGATGATATTATATAGTTTAAACCCTTTAATTAAAGTAAAATATTGATTTTTTTGTAGATTTAATTTAATTATATCCATGTATTTATTATTCCCATAATAGGTTATTCAACCACTAGACTCATCTCATGTAGAATTGGAACTCTATCCATTAAATTTACGCATTTTGCGCCATCAATGTCAACAAGGATTTGCAGTTCCATCTGTTCAGTCCTGGGGTGGACTTATTGGTGGTTATGGGGCACTTAGTGGAGGCTATGTTAATGCTCAAAACGCTATGAATAGTTCTAACTTGGTACCTCAGCCCCCGAAGCGTTATTTAGCTTATACTGCAGCATTTAGTAGACTTGCCACAATCAAACAGGTAATAAATAAATAATCCTTAAATTAAATATAATGGATGACAAACTTATACCAATGGTATTAAATATGAGAGAAGACTTATTTATAAAATTTTGTAGATTTTCTATGTAGAAACCTAAAGAATATGTTATAGATATATCATTAAATATAAAGAATCTTTTCAATTAAAATACAAATTTGAATAAAAGAAATCTTTTATATAATAACTTTAATTGCATTAGCAACATGCAAGAACGTCGTTTTCAAATTATGTCTAGTGTTATGGAGATATATTTATCAAAACTTTAAAATAGGTCTGCGAGTTCCTTTGTAAGAGACTGCAATTGCGAGTTGATTGTGTGCGGTTATGGCATATTCTTGGAAACACCGGAGGTGTAGAGGTTCCATGTTTATTGGAAGATGAACAGCTAACATTAGAAGTAAGATTTACTAGATACTAGATATATGATTTAAATTGTTTATTTATGCTATTTTATTTTCAATAGTACTATATATATTAAGTATATATATAAAAATATATTTGAACTTTCAGATTTGTTCATAACAATTTTTATTTTATTTTTAAACTAGGCTTTACAGATTTGTGATGATGATCAAATATTGATTGAAATTCGTAATAAAGATTTAACATGGCCAGAAGAATTGGGTGCTCTGGCCATGGCTCAACGTTCTTCCTCTGCAAGTGGTAATAATCAAGGTTCACGATCCGGTTATCATGCAATGGGCAAAGTAGAACATCCGCCTGGTGCTACTGGTCTGCACAATTTGGGAAATACTTGCTTCATGAACGCCGCTTTGCAAGCGGTAAGTATTACCTTAACATCATTTTTTTGTCTTTAAATGAAAATTGCGAAATAATTTCAAACGTGTAATGAACTTATATTCTTTTAGATATTTAACACCAAACCTCTTACTCAATACTTCCGCCGAGATTTACACTTATATGAATTGAATTCCGTGAATCCTTTGGGAACGCGTGGACGTATAGCTTGTCGTTATGGCGAATTATGTAAGGAAGTTTGGCGTTCAGATTCTGGACGCACCAGATCTATTGCTCCACTTAGGCTGCGCTGGACGGTCACTAAGCATGCGCCAAGATTTGCAGGTGGAGGGCAACACGATTCTCAGGTATTTAATGATAAAACTTTGTTGAATATTATTGTTTGAAGAAAATTTGCATTTTATATGAAATGTTCATTTATGTTGAAGTTACTTTTTTTAGTAAATCATATACAATTGCTTAATATGTATTAAAATCGACTTTATCGTTATTAGGAATTATTAGAATGGCTGCTAGATGCGCTTCATGAAGACTTAAATCGCGTTACTGATAAACCGTATAGAGAGTTGAAAGATTCTGATGGACGAGCTGACTGTGAGGTAGCTGCTGAAGCTTGGTCTCATCATCTGGAACGAAACCGAAGCATTATAGTAGATTTATTTTATGGTCAACTTAAATCTAAGGTATCTTAATTTATATATATATATATATATATATATATATATTTATATATATATACAAATTATCGTTTTGACATTATTATCAAATGAGTTATTTTTATGATTATGTTATTACTAAGGACTGATAAGAAATTTTACAAAATTTGATTGAATCATATAATTTTTATTTTAGGTGATGTGTCAATGCTGCGGTCATGAATCTGTAAGATTTGATCCATTTTCTTTGCTAAGTTTACCTCTTCCTTTAGAAAGCTTTGTGCATTGTCAAGTATTAGGTAAAGATCATATATTATTTTATAATTTGATTGGATATTTATACATTAACAACTGTATTTTTCAGTAATTTTATTGAATGGAAGTGTTCCTATTAAATATGGCCTGCGGTTGAATTCTGAGTCTAAGTACACAGATTTGAAAGAAAACCTTTCAAAACTCTGTGGCATCAAACCATCGTGTCTTTTGATAACAGAATTAGCAGATTCACAAATTAAACATGTGATGGTTGATGATGCTAAAATAAAACAGAATTCAGCCTTAGAGTTGGTGGCATATGAGTTACCAGAATCAGATGATGATCAGTTTACGGAAACAAGGAAACAGTATCAAACATTTGCTGATATACAACGAGATGCAGGTAAATTTATATTGTTACAAGGGATTAATATTAAAGTTTATTTTATTGATATAATACTCTACGTTTTCATTTTTTCACTATGCTTTATCTGTTTAATATGGAATGATTTTCTTTACAAATCTATTTACCAATGTTATCAACTTCCAGATATATCATCTGTCCAAAGTGATACAAAATCGTCATCTATATCATCATCAGCAACTATGATTGATCCTTCAGACACGAATTCATGTGGTTTAGATGCTAAAAGGGTATCCAAGGTAAGCTGCAGTACTGCTCTCTGCATGCCGACCACCTTATTTTGTTTTAAGGTATGCACTCATACATTAAGGCACTTTACTAACATTTTTATCTTTTTATGATTTTTTTTGTATACAATTTTAGCTTTATATTATTTGTAGAGAGATATTATGCTTATATATTAATTTTCCAACCAAATATTAATTGAGTCATTTGGAATACTTCAATGAATAAAAGTTAACAAAATCCACTTAATTACTTTTTTTGCTTTTTTATTAATTTTTGAATAATATATTAAAGGAGACTTTGGGTATTGAATTAATAAAAGTTTATCTTCAACAATAATGAAAGTTAAGAAAAATTACTTTAAATGTTTTACTAGAAATTGTTTAATTACAAATTCAAACAATTATTTTTTTCTAATGATTTTGCAGTCAATATATTTTAGACTTTTTTATAGTAAATCTCTAAATTATCATGAATCTTTGTTTAAATCGCAATTTAAATTAAATGGTGGTATTTTTCTATTTCTAAAAGATTTTGCTAAATATTCGATAAGTATATTAAAAATTTATGGTAATCAATAAATGTTCATGTCAAAAATAATGATCAAGTTAATTATTATTGATGTTAAAAAGTATTCTAGTCTTGACAAATTGATAAATGTGTTAATTCATATAATAGCTTTAATGATTTTGAGTATACAGTTAGTATTTTTTTAATAGCTTATTTTTTGTTGCTGGTTGAATTGGCTAATTTAGAAAAAACTAAAATTTGGTTTAAGTTAGATGTAGATAATTAAAATCGTACTTTGTGTTAAACAAGAAATATGTAATATTTTATTTATAATATTAATATGTAGAAAGATATATTCAACAATGTTCATGATAAATTGAAAATTGATGTTTTATAAACCGTATTAAAAGTATTAATCATCAAATATATTTCTGAAAAATGTAAGTAATCAATATAGAAATAGATTTTATAAATATTCATACCAACTGTGATTAAATATACTTGCTTTCATGCTGATTGCAGTTCCTAAAATATTGTTTGATAACTAGTTAGTTATTACATATAATAATATTTTACTATTTCAGCAAAGCTATGATTTTAAAAAAATGAGTGAGAATTCTTTATTAAATACAATGCATGCTTCTGAGCTAGATACTAATGGCACTATAAACACTCTCGGTAATTGTCATACTGAGGATTTGAAGAGTGTGCATTCTAATTGTTTGAAAAGTGAAGAGAAACGAGAATATAAAAGGTACAAGATAATTTTATAAAATTTATATAGTATATGCTACAAGAACTATTTCGTTTGAGTACTATTTTGATACAATTAAAATCTTATTTAAATGTGCACATATATAGTTATCCAAGTTATTTCAATTTCAATTCAGATTAATTATATTATGTTTTTATAGGCCTTCATATATTGTCGCCCTGCACAGAAAAGGTATTCGTCAAGATACATATTTCTTATCTCATCAAAAGTCAAGAACAAGCCTTTTTGGAGTGCCTTTATTGATTCCATTTTCAATGAGCCTTACTAACAAAGAGTTGTATTGTGCAGTTTGGGCCCAAGTTTCAAGATTATTGAGCCCTCTACCTCCCACTCCTCCTGATCAAGCTAATCATGCCATGGACTGGTAAGTTTATGAATTTTAAACTTAATATTATTTGCTATCTAATTATAAGCTTAAATTCAATTTGGAAATAATCCTATTACAGTGACGACAGTCTTGGCTATGAGTATCCATTTATTCTCAGTGTTGTGGCGCCTGGTGGTAGAGTATGTGCTATCTGCCCCTGGTATAGATTTTGTCGAGGTTGCGAAATTCGATGCACTGATGAACCATTATTACATGGCCTTCTTCAAAGCTTTAATTCCCAAAATGGGGTTAATGATTATTTAGAATTGCATAATGATTTTTCTTCTGTTAAAGATAAACTTAAAAACAGTGATGAAATTCCCAGTTTAAAACAAACAAATTCTTTGAATTGCAATGGATCAACAGCAAATTTGGTCGAAAATAGTGATTGCAAAGGAGATGCAAAGTTTTTAAATGAAGATGACATGCTACATATTTCTATCGACTGGGATCCTACTGCTTTGCATTTAAGATATCAAACTACAAGGGAGAAGGTAATCAAAAATATAGAGTATCAAATTTAAGCATACCAACTAGTCATAAATCTTGTTTATGTTATAGGTGTGGAAGGATCATGAAAGTGTAGCAATTTGTCAAAGAAAGCAAATTGAACCAATTGATTTGGATCATTGCTTAAAAGCTTTCACATCGGAAGAGAAACTTGAAGAAAAATATCACTGTTCAAAATGTCAATGCTTGCAACCAGCAACTAAAAAATTACAAATCTGGAGATTACCACCTGTTCTAGTAATTATTTAAGCTTGTTTATTACTATTTTATATATATTGAATTAAAATGTTAATTATTTACTTTCAGATTATTCATTTGAAACGATTTAATTACTTGAACAACAAATGGGTAAAATCACAAAAAGTTGTTAGTTTTCCTGTAAGCGATTTTGATCCAACAGCTTATCTAGCTTCAGTACCCCAAGAAACTATTCTTAGACAAAAAGAGTTGAAAGAGAAATATGATATTATCGAAGAAGATAATCAAGATTATATTGCAATGAATGATGTTTCTGAAAATATTGATGAAGTTTCAACTAATAATGATAACAATAACAGTTCGAAATCTGCTGCAATTGCCAAGTAAGATAATAAATAATATATATTTTATAAAGTTTAGCTAAAATATAACTTCTTTCTAATTAGAATATGAATATATTTTTTTGAATATGTGCTCATCATAATATAAAACATTTTTAAATGTGATATATATAACTTCTGAAGGAGAAGTTTCTTTTCGCGAAAAAATTCAATTTTCTAATTTTGATTTCTTGGTGATTTATTTTATATTCGATGTAGCTAGATGGATTAGCATATTTGTCAGTTCTGTGCGACGATCGGCCAAACCGTTTCTTTGTAATTAGCAGAAAAGTGTAAAATTTTTCGCTTACGTTTTACCCCACAATCTTGAATGGATTTTATACGAAATATCTTGGTTGTTTAGGAATTGTAATTAAATATTAAATTTTTTAGACGATTTTGTTGAAATTTTGTATAACGGTATATTTCGTATTCTGAAATAACATACTAAAATATTATAGGCCTACGATAAGCGCTTGAGTTATGAAAATTCATCGAAGTTTAGAATATCGTCGTGCGCTAAAACGATTCTAATCAGAATCTATGCCGGAGCATTTGTTCTTTCCGTATTATAAGTATGTATGTTTAAAAGTCATAAATTGGAAATCGCATAGAATTTTCTTCGGTGAATACGAAATCAGTAACAGAACATTTTACCTAAATAGCTGAATCTCAATTCTTATTTATTAAGTTCATTATGTGTACGAATTGAGAAGTTCATGCAACTTGCCTTAAGGCAAAATTTTCAATTACTTATGATTTCTAGTGCTGACATTAAGAAAGATAGAAGGCCTGGGAGAAAATCAATTAGTATGAAGACAAGAGAACGTTTAGTCTCAAGTAGTTTAACAAAAACTCCTGTGGTGGATGGTGATTTTGTGGATTTTCATCAGCACCATTTGCAGCCTGATGTAGATGAATTTGATCTCAAATATCAGTTATATGCAGTTGTGGTATGCTATATGAAACATAGTTAACATAACAATAAATAATATATTGATCGTTTTCATTAATTTGAATTTAATCACATATTCAGAGTCACTCTGGAATGCTGAATGGTGGTCATTATGTTTCGTATGCATCAAATCCAAATGGAACTTGGTACTGCTATAATGATAGTTCTTGCAGAGAAGTACCAAAGGATTCAAATGGAAGCATACCTGCCCTTGATACGGGCTCAGCTTATATGTTATTTTATGAAAGAAAAGGCTTGAATTATACGCCATATTTTCCTGAGATAAATAATTGCACACTATCTAAAGACATTGATGCAGATCTTGATGAAGCGGATCTTGAATTAAAAAAAGTATGTGCACTGTCATAACCAGCATACAATTTAAGTAGTATTGAATTATTGTGATATATTTATGAATTACCCGAACTATTGTTTTCATGCAAAGTTATAAACTTGTTTATATATACTCCAACCATAAGTATGCAAAGATATACTTGCTTGTTCCTTTGCAGTTAAATAATTATGTTACTCGCTATTATTTAATTTTTATTATTATCATAGGGACCAATTAAACAATCTTGTTATTGGTGAATATTTAATATGTACATAACATGCAGATTTTTGTTTTTGCAGTAACATGCAATTTATATTCAGATTATCTTTTTGTTATATTTGAAATTGTTATATAAATTTTAATTTTGTTTGTATATAAGTCATTGAATAATTTAGATAATAATGTGCCTATAAGAATATTAAAAGCCTGAATTTAAATACAAAATCACATTTTATTAAAACGAGTAGTAAAAAAATAAGATATAATGAATATTTGCATGAGCAATAACACCATAAGATAATCTATTTCATCATCCAAGTCTAAACCGAAATGTACTCTCACTCCAAATCTTCATTGAACAAGCATTAAACATTATAAAATTATCACAAGTTTACACTATTAATTTAATGCTAATTCCATGTCATTACCACTTTCTTCCATTTTCCATTTATTAACTAAAGAGGGTGAGGGTAATCTCCATCTTAATTCATCGGTCATGTAAGCATAAACATCCTCGCCAAAATTATGCAATTCAATACTAAGCTGTTTTTCATCTTGTTTCCAGTCTCTGTCCAATGTACCAAATAATTCCATTTGCAATAATACAGCCATACTCGGACTTACATATTTTTTGATACCTGTATTGAGAGATTTAAATGTTGAAAATTATATAAAAAAAGATATAATCATTAAAGTAACTTCTAAATTTATTTAGTACATTCTTATTATAATTCTCACCTATTAACAATTGTTCTTTTGTCATATGATTTGATAAACCTAATTTCTTTTTCATATTTGATATGTGTCCAATTGGTGTACTTGGTTTCATTGAATTATTCTTTATCTTTAACAAATCCAATTTGTTGGATTTTTCTGACTTAAGACTAACAGTATTTGAAAAACTTGGTGCTTTTTGTTCATCATTTAGATCATTAGCATAACTCCTGACATTATCATCTGAACAATTGAATTCTACTTTTAAATGATTTTCAATAATTTTAGGTGCTGAAAATATCATCCACTAAAATAACGAAATCAAATAAATTACTAAGATTGCTAGTATTAAAATAATTACCTTGACAATCATTTTGTGAAGTTTCCAGATCTCTGGTGATAAAAGAAAAAATGTTTTCTGAAAACAATTCAAATATATATAAGTATTAAATATTTGCAAGTTTTCTATCATTAAATAATTGTATATACTAACGAGAAGGGAGCTTTCTTGAACTTTGTTTGAGGCATTTACTATCTACAGATTCTAGTTCATCATTTGATAAATCCACTATCTGAATGATATCCGATGATTCATGGTTTGAAATAACATCTTGTTCCAGGATTAAAATTTTATTCCTTGAACTATTTACATCTTTTGTTCCATCTACTGCTTTATCAATATATTTATCATCCAAAATTTTTGATGCTGTATATTGCTTATTTATGGTTAATGTGTTTATTACTGTCTCTGCAGATTTATTAAAACTTTTACATAATTCATTTCTATTGCTAATTGAATTTAGGGATGATTTTTGTATTATTTTATTAGTTGATTCGCCTATAGTTGTTACTACATCTGGTATTGGGGAAATCAATTCTTTATTTGGAGATTCCGTTTTATTTTCGCTTTCAGTAAAAACAAGTCCAGAACTTCCCCTATCGGTAACAATAAATTTTGTTGTATCATCTATTCTGGTATCTTCTGGAAGCGTAAAATCAGAGCTGCTGTTTTTTACTGGACTTGGCAATAAATTGATATTTGTATCAATTACATTGTTTTCGCTTTCAGGAACAGCATTGAATAATAATTTATCCCGTCGATAATTCATAAAAGATTTAATGTTAAAATGTTTATCACATATAACTTTATTTTTCAGTTTAGCTTCAGGCAACTTGCAAAGATTATGATCATTTGCACGTCTAACCCATTCTGCACAACGTTTTCTATCTTTTACAGGGTAATGAAAAAAATGAGTATTGGGAGAATTATAAGATGAATTTGTACATTTTCCATAACTGCATCGACAACCACCCATTATTAAGTTTATGATTTGATCAAGATCTGTACTAAATTATAGATGTATTAAATTTACTATTTACTATATATCATTGCAAGCATTTTAAATTTGATTCGAGAAAGTAAATTTTTATAGGATGTCACAAAGATGTTTATAAAACAAATAGTGTGAGAGTTGGTGACATTAATATGAATATATCATATTAATCTAATATTGTCTAGGGGTGGTGAAGTATTGTACAAACTACAAAGTGTTGTGCAATTTATTTTTTATTTGAATTTTTCATTAGGATTGATTTTAATCAATTGTCTTTACACTTCTATTTACTGTTATATCCATATGCATCATTCTTAAAAAATATAATATAATGCCTTGAACTACGTTGCACTGTTAATCGTTTAACGTTATCATATTGTAGTAATTGTCATTTAAAACATAATAGTTAAATCACGGGGTATTCTAATATTGTCTAGGGACAGAAATCATCAGCACATATTTATTTATTTATATGCAAATATAATTTTTGAGAAATCTGGTAACTAGCTCTCCCCCTAATTTTGTTTCATGACAGTTAGTTGTTTTTATTGGTACAATTTGCCGCCAATTTTCAATAATGGCGGTTCTTAAATAAAACATTGTATGTTGAAGACAGTAGACAGTTCAACAGAATAAAAAAAGAAATTTGTTATATGTTTCAAAATTTGTTATTGAATTAATTTATTATATAATATAATTTAATCTGTTTGTTGTTTGGTAAACAAATCATCATGGGAATTCTAGGTTTATCAAAATTAATTTTGGATTTAGCACCTCAAGCTGTTAAAGAAAGTGAATTAAAAAATTATTTCGGTTAGTAGACTTTATAATAATGAATTGCTATTTAAATAATTACTGTATTTTATTTTATTACGTATATTTTTTAGGTCGAAAGGTGGCTATTGATGCTTCTATGTGCTTATATCAGTTTTTAATAGCAGTCAGAAGTGAAGGTAATAGACTCTAACAATTTTGTTGCATCCTAATTTATAATGAACAATAAATCAAGCAATAAAATGTGTTCATACATATTCATTTTGTAATCTTATTTTTATCATTATAGGAGCACAATTAACTTCTGTAGATGGTGAGACAACGTCTCACTTGATGGGCACATTCTATAGAACTATACGTTTACTTGAAAATGGTATAAAACCAGTGTATGTTTTTGATGGAAAACCTCCAGATATGAAAGGTGGTGAGTTAACTAAAAGAGCTGAACGCAGGGAAGAGGCAGAAATAGCATTAGCAAAAGCTACTGAAGCAGGTATAAAGTTCTTCCACTATTACAGGATTTTTAATATTATGATTATCATTTATTGAATGAATATTTCTGACTTTTATTATTCTTATCTAAGGTGAGGCAGCCGATGTTGAAAAATTTAGTAGAAGATTGGTAAAAGTAACTAAAGAGCATGCTGCAGAGGCAAAGGAACTACTGAAATTAATGGGAGTACCTTATGTAGAGGCTCCTTGTGAAGCTGAAGCTCAATGTGCTGCTTTGGTAAAAATCAATATTTATTTTATTTATGCAATCTTTTCTATCTAAAGACATTGGTGCAGATCTTTATGTAGCAAATATTTAATTAATGAATGTGCTTTATCCTACCAGCATACAATTTAATTAGCAAAAAAGATGTAACATATAAGCTAAAATTTATAAATTTCACAAACTAAATAATTATTATAATTAAGGTCAGGGCTGGTAAAGTTTATGCAACTGCAACTGAAGATATGGACGCATTAACTTTTGGTTCTAATGTTTTGTTAAGACATTTAACATTTAGTGAAGCTAGGAAAATGCCTGTACAAGAATTCCACTTTGATAAAGTTTTGGATGGGCTGTCATTGAAACATGAGGAGGTAAAGAAATAAACTATATTTATTTTCCTTGATACACTCTATTTTTGCCTATATAATTTTTCAATCGATTTAATATTTTAGTTTATTGATTTATGTATCTTACTTGGCTGTGATTATTGCGATAGTATTAAAGGTGTTGGTCCTAAAAGAGCTATTGAATACATAAATCAATATCGAAATCTTGATACCATTTTGAAAAAAATTGATACAACTAAATACCCTCCACCTGAAAATTGGAATTATGAAAAAGCAAGGGAATTATTTGTGAAACCTGAAGTTACTGATCCGGACACAATTGAAGTATGTATCAATAATTGAAAAATATTCAGCTTAAAATAATTGTCAAAAAGATTTTCAAATGTTAAGTTGAATATTTTATTAGCCATAAGTTCTTTCTATTAATTACAATTTTTGCAATTAACAAGTATATTTTCATATTAAGTTAAAGTGGACTGAACCAGATGAAGAAGGTGTTGTAGCTTTTCTCTGTGGTGACAGACAATTTAGTGAAGATAGAGTGCGTTCGGGTATCAAAAAAATTATGAAATCTCGTAGTGGTAATGTACAAGGAAGACTAGATGGCTTTTTCAAAGTAAATAATGTTCCTTCTTCTGTTTTGTCAAAAATCTAGTTTGTTAATTTTTATTATATTTATAGGTTCTTGGGACAACTCCTAAGCGTAAAGCTGAAGATCCTAAAACTAATAAAAATAAAAAGGCTAAACCCAATGCAAGTGGTAGAGGTCGAGGCCGACCTAAATAAGTAACTGGTGTAGTTTATAATTTATTTATACAATTTACAAAAATATTTCAATCTAATTTGTATATAAGTTTCTCATGTTGAAGTTATATTAATACTATCATTATTTTTATATAATATGTTGATCTGATAAATGCAACCTGTTTTTATGAATACTATTTGATATAACTAAATTGTCCTTCAAATCCATTTTATAGTTTATGTTCATAGTTATAAAACATATTTTATTATGAGGTATTATTTGGTCTTCCTATCATAGCCATTTCCTTTCTTCTGTTTTCTTCTTCCTTTTCGAGCATTTGCTCTTGATATAATTGTATTTTAACTGCTTCGTCTCTTAGAGTTGTTGATCTTTTGTGCAGAGTATTCATTTTCTTTTTTATATTTTCTAGTTTATTCTTTTCTTTTTCTATAATTGCCATTAATTTGTCAATTTCTTTACTGTAGCCTTCTGCTGCTGTTTTAGAATTTTCTTCTTGCAATTGGGATAATATTAATTTTTGTTTTGTGGTTAAAGTTTTCAATAACTTTTCAATATTTTGAACAGCAAGTAAGCTTTCAGGAGGTATCAATTCCTTTTTCTGGTTTTTCTCCATTTTCGAGACATTATCATCATTCATTTGCTTGCGTTTTTAATTCACAGTGGATTACTTTTTAAATAAGGTTAACTTAACCTAGAATTGGTCAATTAGTTCTGTCAATTGAAGATTGAAATTCAGTTCATTTCAGAAGTTTATTGCTTGGAAGAGTATATATTGTATTGTGGTTTTAAATATACAAAATCTGATATGAATTTTTTAAAACGTATTTCTATTCGAGAGTTAACAAGACCGTTTTTCATAAACAAATTACACACCACTCCAACCACATACCTGAAAGAAAGTAAGTTGATATTTATAAGTTTTTAAACATTAGCCTTATTTTTATAAAATACTCTAATATCTTTACAATAATATATAATATAAGAAGCATTTCCTGATATTTATTTATCAAGTTAACCTGCTCTAATTCAATTACCATTTTAGTAAAGGAGACCAAGTCTGACAAAGAATTAGTTATTGAAGGTGTCATATTACCATCACCACGTGAGCCTTTGCTTTACCAGCCCTCACAAATTCCAAAGGATAAGCATGTTTGCCCTTTATGTGCTACTGGTTTAGATGTAAAACATACTGATGTTCTAATATTGAGTCAATTTCTTCGAAGTGATGGATGTATGTTGCCAAGAAGAATTACAGGTTTATGTAAAAGACAACAAAGACGAGTTACAACAATGGTTGCCATGGCTCAAAAAGCAGGTGCTTATACTATTACATTAGAATTTGCAATAGTTAATTAACAGTAATTATTTATTTTCTATATTTAATTATGTGGATTCTGTACTTTAGGTCTAATGTTAAATATTGGACCATCTAATAGCAAGAAAGATCCAAAGCGTCGTTATAAATGGAAGAAGTTTAACACATATTTTGATGAAAACACTATGCCATGGTAATATATTTAAATTATAAAAGTAATTCTAATGTATAGTTGATGTAATAAATGTTTGCTATCCATATTGCTATTTTTGAATTAGTTCTCTTTAATATATTATTTGAACTATATTTAATTTATTTTTAATAAATTATAAACATATTTTTTTGTTCTTTTTCCTAAAATCCAAGCAATTCATTAATATGTTAAGCAAATTTTGTATTGTTTAAATATGAACTAAAGAATAAACTATGAGAATAAGATATGTAATTGCACAAAGTGCATAAAATTTTTAATTAGTAATAGACATTTAATTTATCTAGCTAAAAATTGTTTCAAGTTTTCATCAAATGTATTTTTCAATATATATTTTTATTTAATGAGTAATGACTGTACAAAATATAAATATAAGACTTTCAATGTCAATGAATTATAATGCAAAGTCAAGTAATTCTAAGGTTGGAGGCAAAATAATAATTACAAATTGTTAATACTTTCAAAATACATCTAAATATTATTTTTACTATTTATAGAAAACATTTGTGAAATTCAATGATATGGAATTTAGTGAAATGATATCTTTTTATATATTTATGAAGCAGAATGACTGATTTTAGTAAATATCCATCATATATATTTATATATTTATTTATTTAACAATTAGAAATTGTTATAATTGACAAAACATATTTAGAAATTATAATGAGAAACTAGGTGTATTCTTATAACTATATAGGAATACCTCAAGAGATCATATTCCATTATATTTTTTATTTGAAATTCGCGCCTTTGGTAATTCCTCGCACGTGCAAGGAATCGTGCTAAATGAAATGTCTTGTGTGCTAAGCAAAGTCAACTTATTTGAATAATTATTTAATGTTTTATATAAATGTGTACAGGTGTACAGTATAAGTACAATAGTGATAAAGCGATTATTTGAACAATTGTTTAATGTATCATATAAAAGTGTATAGTATAAGTGATCAAGTGATGATGTCCAAGTTTTTCCAGCCTCGAGGAGAGGATTTCGATCAAAGTGAGTTCTAAAGTAATAACAATATTTATAACATATAAAATATTTTGCATATGACTTCTCAAAACTATGGATCATATATATATATATACCGTTTGTATATACATATATACAAAAATTTGTATATACTCCCTTGTCGTTGAAGAACTGTCAAACGTTTTACATCGGTGGCGACATCTAACACAGAACCATATGAACCCGGTAGTCACTACGTAGTTCCCGACAAACTGGGAACGATTTTGCATAGAGGCGCTGCGTGTCGCACTTTTTGCGAATATGGCGGGATATTTGAATGAGCTTTCAAACTTGGGGAAAAATTTGGATACAAAATGCATATCTAAATATCTAATAATGTATAAATTTATATTTGCAATCACCATACAAACTATGGCAGCTAGGACACATCTAATGATGTAGTCAATATATACTAATTAAGTATATAAGTTATATATTAATTTTCCATATAATTAATATATTTTAAGCTATCTGATCATATATATCTCGATAGAAAGAAATTATAAAATGATTATTATCCACACATAAATAAAAGAAGAGTATTATATGAATTCATATTACGATCATCTTTTGTAATTTGTCATTGTTAATAATAATTTGTTTAATTTACATATCATGAGTTATATAATTTCTTTAAATTATTCCAAAATGTCATACGATCACTATAAGGATTTACACCAAGTACAAAATTTTCATCAATATCAAGATAGTTTATTGTCTTTGTTATTCTAGGCCAAATAACATTGTTTAAAAGTGTTTCTCGATAAGGGGTAGGTTTGCTGAAAATTAAATTGTTTATATATAAAAATCTTTTTGATTATTTTCATAAGACTATGATCTAATATAATTTAATTTATACATACCCAGATTTGCTAAAATTAGTCCACATTCGAACCATTCTTCGTAAAGTTATTGCAGCAGGGTTAATTGGTAACAAAGGCAATGGCAAACCGGCGACTTTAAATAAATAGAATAATTCATCTGTATGACATGCACCTGAGAAAAAAATACACTAAAATAAATGCAAATGTTAAAATACAATTGTATTAAGTAGAGCTAAATAAATCACTATACCTTTATACTTTATAAAAAGCAACGCTTTTGCAAGATTAAGATCACCATCAAAACTGAATTTATAATAATATATCGGTGTTGATGATGTTTCAGATTGCAACTTTACTGTATTATCAATGCCAACAACAAACATTTGGTCAGTCATAAACTAAATATAAAAGCAACTGTAGAAATTGTTAGTGATTTACTAATGATCATAATATTTTAAATCTTCAATAACTCACATCTACCCATCGGAGGCTCATGTCTTTTGATTTGGATAAAGATTTTCCTTGAAAATAAAAATTCCAAATTTCTTTTGCAATCAACTTAGAAACTTTGCTTTCTTTTGGTAAGTTCCAAGAGAATGGAATGAGCAACTCTCTATTTTGGTTGAGCGTAGGAAATACCAAAGAATCCAATTGGAGTTCTAAATTGTAAATAAAAAGTTTAAATACTTATAAATGTTTAATTTTTCAACTGTCTATGATAGATTTTACTTATAAGATATGCCTATAAGTCTAATAATTTAGACTTAATAAAATTTCAATCCTAATGCCTTCAAAATTTTCTTATTGGAAACTTCTTGCTACAATCTGTTCTGTTAGAGCAGTGATTCCCAAAGTGGTCCACAAGGACCCCGAGAGGTCCAGGGCAACTTTCAAGAGGCCCACTGCAGGGAAAACAAAATTTGGGGGTCTTCGAAATAAAAATGGTGGTCCACGGCATATTTAGAAATGATTTAAACTTTAAATGTTAGTATTGAGCGCGGAGCCATCAGCCACCTATCAACCACGCATATCTCAGAAACTATTGAATGATACAACTTTAAATTTTGGTCAAAATCATGGTAAAGTATAGTAACAATGTGTGTCAAGTTTCATCTGAATCGAATTATTTATTTTTGAAAACGTACAATCTGTTTCAATACTATAGTATTGAGGGCGGAGCGAGCCATTCATCAACATCCCATATCTCAGAAACTATTGAATGATCCAACTTGAAATTTTAATCACAATCTTAGTAAAGTATAGTAACAATGTATGTCAAGTTTCATCAAAATCGAATTATGTGTTTTTGAAAACGTACAATCTGTTTCAATACTAGTATTGAGAGCGGAGCGAGCCACCCATCAACATCCCTTTCCTCAGAAATATTGAATGATCCAACTTGAAATATTGGTCACGTAAATTAAAAAGAAGAAAAATATGAGTTGGCCTCCAAATTGCTTCCCCTTTTACCATATTTTCTAGATCTGTTTCCCAGCGACCATATACCGATTTCAGATCTCAAAAGTTTGCTTGCTGTGAAGAAACTTTTACCAAATGATGAGATGATAGCTGAATTTTGTGGCAAAGTACAAATCGTACTAAAAAATGGTTTCGAAAAGTTTAAAGTTCGCTATAATTTCGAAGAAACTATATTGCATAAAACAAAAAGAAATTTGGCAAAAAATTGGTTTTTCTTAGTTATCCTACATGTTTATTGAGTGAT
Source organism: Ctenocephalides felis (assembly GCF_003426905.1). NCBI lineage: Eukaryota > Metazoa > Arthropoda > Insecta > Siphonaptera > Pulicidae > Ctenocephalides > Ctenocephalides felis. The sequence continues at coordinate 3,815,672 of NW_020539724.1, read as the reverse complement.
GTGAAATATTTCGTTTCCAGATATTTGACGGGTAGTTGTAATTTTAGTATCAAGCATTGCGAAGATTCGATTTAAACCTATACTTTTTGAGAACGCGGCACAATCCGGGCCGAAAATTGATTTTATAAAAACCCGGATCGCCAGATGGAAATCCGTGAGTGTTCCGGCGAAACTGGTAGGTGAGGTCACTTTAATATAGGGGGTCCATAACAAAACAAAACACATTGCAAGGAGTCCACGGCACAAACAAATTTGGGAACCTATGTGTTAGAGAGATACAACATTATTTTTATAAATAGTTTACCTGGAAGCATTATAAAAGCCTCATGACTGTTAAAACCGCAAATATAAGGCACCTTGTTGTACACACCACTTTTTATAATTTCTATAGGCGTTTTTGGAAGCACTATTTCAGAATTATTCGCAAACGCGTCAACTGAAGGTACAAATGGCTGTGGAACAAGCCCTCTTGGGATGCTCTGGAATGCAAATATATTTTAATATATGAAATTGATTTTTATATAAAATGATTTAATACAGACGGTGGATAAAGTTCCAGGTTGAACTCTCATAATATCAAAAACTGGAATATTCTGCAGCGCCAGAACTAGTTCTTTTGAATTTGTTGTTGTAATGCCTAACTTTCTGCCTAGTTCAAAAGCTGATTTGCGAGGATCTGGCTGAAAAGCCCAAGGATTTAATGAGGATCCACTTTGAGATATTGCTTTGTGAAAATATCCTATAAAAAAAATGTTATAATTTGAAATTAGTGTCACGTTTACGGCCTTTATTTATGGATCCAGTTTATTATAAAGGAAAGATATAAAACCATTTTTAAGTTATATATTGCATCTTTGATCTTTAACCTTTAGCCAGAGGAGATAGTATTAAGTAATGAACTGATACAGCGCCTGCACTTTCTCCAAAGATTGTCACATTATCTGGATCACCTCCAAACCTAGCTATATTTGCCTTCACCCATTTTAGTGCAGCAATTTGATCTTTCAAGCCAATATTTCCTGCTGCAGCAGAATCGCCAGTGCTTAAAAACCCTTCAATTCAAAAATAATAATATCCATCAATTCAATATTTAATTCAAAAATTGATATTTAATTGACACGATTACTTTTACCACTTACCCAGAGCTCCTAAACGATAATTAATAGTAACTAAAACCACATTTTCGTTCACAAAATAATCAGGTCCATAATAGAATGAGTCTCCAGAGCCTCCAACAAAGGCACCACCATGAATGAAAAACATCACCGGCTTGAAGGAATTGGAATTTCCAGGAAGCTGAAATAATAATAATAAATAATCTTTGTATAATATTATAAATACAAAGTAAAATTAATTCTTACAGAAGGCGTGTAGACGTTGAGGAACAAGCAATCCTCATCTTCATTAATTCCAGTGGAAACTATAGTTTTTCCTGGACAATGATTTCCGTGTGCAAGTGCATCTCTCACTTCGGTCCAGGAATCAGGTTCGCGTGGCGGCTGAACATAATAACAACAAAGATATATACATACAATAATATATAACAATATGAATACATACATATATGAATATATGTATTTAGAATATTTATGTATCATACAATTACCATAAATCGTAGATTTCCTATAGGCGGTTTTGCATATGGTATTCCTTTAAAGCTATAATATTTAGAAAAAAATCCGGAGCTTAAAATCTCTCCACGAATTGGTCCATACTCAGTCCATATAACTGGAAGCTTTCAAAATATTAAAAAAAATGGTGACAAAGTTAGCAACTAGGTGCAAATGGCAATTTGCACTTAAAGCAAGTTGCATGAACTTTTCGATATGTGTAGATGATCGACCCAATTCATTCAAGTCTTCATTTTATAGCAACTTTTAAAATTGTGAAGACAACATTTTTATGAAAAGAAAGTATCGTAATATTTTCTAACTAATTGTGACGAAAACTATACATAGATTCATCATTTTCAAGATAATTTTTTTTATTATAACTAAATAAAATATAAAATCCTCTTATCTATATTTTTTTCACTAACCTCGTTATTGTTTTCAGAAGCACAAAAAATCCAAACACATAGAAAAATAAATACGCGAAACCAACGACGAGTTTTAAGCATTTTGCGCAAATTTTAAGACTATTTTTTCAACATTTAAGTTCTAAATCGAAGCTGATTTACTGGGTGAAGGTTGCAAAGCAAACATGAATATATTATTTTATTTTTTATATTGTTTAAAAGTAATTATTCGATATTTATCGCCACGGTTGAAGTGCGATATGATTATGGAATTTTCTATTGTACTTTAAATACACAACGGACGCAATGACACAGGATTTTTTTCGTTGTAAAGATTTTAAATTTGTCTTTATTATTTGCAAATAAATAAAATTAAGAAACAATATTAAGTAATTAAATCTTGTTGGAAATAAGATCTTAGTGTATAAATAATGATCCTTGAGTCCATCTATCTAAATACATAAAAGGCTTCATCAAAATCGTCGGAATTTTCTTTTACACAACAATTAAAAAGAAGCGCCCGGCCGATTTCAACAAAGAACAATTCCCTTCTGATACTCTTGAACGTTGTTTAAATTTACAAAATCGGTTTAGAGGAAACCGTTGTATAATTTTTTTTCACTCCTTCTAATTCAAAAAATTGGCTAAACCGATCGCAATTAATCAACTCGAATTCTTATTGAATGCCTTCTATATTCTTGAAATCGTTGCAGCCGTTTAATAATAACTTCTCTTTCAAAATTAAACAAAAAATTATATTGCTATTTGCTTAATACTTTTAAAGGTAAATATTCCGCACAGACAGAATTTTCTTCGAAAGCTCAAAGTCTATTATGTTCGTATAAATAATATGATTTATAAACCATAAAAATGATTTGAAATAGGATTTTTAAAGAATAAAATATTTCTTTATAATATATATTTGCAAATGTACAAGACTAGAACCCTTACAATTGAATCAATTTATACAAATTTTCAAAAGATTTCAATAAATTAATGATATATAGATAAATATATATAATCTCTATCTCCATCCTATAAATGTGCATATACATTTGTATATGGTCATGTATGTATACAATTAAATTATAATCTCTTGAAATTGGCACTTTTATCTTTACGAAATTATGAATTTAAATACTGACACTCATTTTGTACATGATGTACTAAATTTTTTATAAAATACTCTAATCCAATACTTCAATCTTGTAAGGAAATATAATAATACAAAATATTTGTATAGAAGCCAAATGAAATTGAATAAAATCGGTAGTGTAAACTTCAAAAACCTTAACCATTAATATAAATATTCAAAATTGTACAAATTTGATAACACTATTGATATAAATATTTCAAATATTTGTTATTTATCTGCCGGAGTGTAGTACATTGAATTGATATAACATTTAGTGAAAGCAGTTACAGTAGACCGATCAGGCACACTTTGAGCCATTCCATAAATTGCCATCTAAAAAAAAAATTCATTATAAAATAAATTACGCATAAATGCATGTAAATAATCATTGCAATACCTTTCCCTCAACAGGAGCACTTGGATTTTTCATAATTTCTGCAATACAAGATTTCATATCATCTAGAAATTGATCAGCTACACCATTTTGAGTATGAACATGAGTTATACAAATATGTATCCTGGAAAATATAAATTTATATAATATAAGTTGTGCTATGAAAATATAAATATAATATTACCCTGATGGAAATTGCAGGACATTAAGACTCCATCCCATACCACCAAGTTTATCAGCTAAATGATAAATATCAAATACTTTAGAACCAAGTGCTACTACAGTTGTCGCAGGTTTTCCAAAAATGAATACTTCATCAATCTTACGAATCCTGTAAGACATCATTTAATAATTAAATTTTAATTCCTAGTTTTTAAATGTTATAGTAGAAAATATGCAATTCAAAAATTTACTAACTCCTTCTCTACATATTTAGTTGTGTCTATAATTTTCTTTGTTGCATCAATGTATCCAGTTTCACCAAATCTTAACAAAGTAGACCAACATGCAGCTATTATTCCACCAGTTCTTGAACCATTTACAGTGGGAGAACCGTAGACACCACCAGGCCAATCAGTTGTAACCACAAACTGGTGATCACGGTATTTCTTATCTGAATATAAGATCACTGAAGAACCTTTTGGTGCAAATCCATACTATAAAAAATAATATATTATGGATAATATAAACTTAAACTAAAATCAATGAAAATTCAACTTTATAATGAATTTACCTTATGAGTATCAGCAGAGATACTAGTTACACCTTCAACTTCAAAGTCAAATGGAGGTAATTCAAAGCCTGCCTTTCTCATAAAAGCTATAACAAAGCCTCCTAAGCAAGCATCGACATGAACTGGTATATTATATTTTAAGCCCAACTCGGCAACCCCTTGAACATCATCCATAGTTCCGTAAGGAAAGTTTGGTGCTGATGCTACCAGCTACAAACACAAAGAATAAACATGATACAGAACTGAAATAGCATATTTATATTAAATACATATTAACAAAACAATTACCATACAAGTGTTTCCATTAATTGCTCGTTTCATAGCTTTTAGATCAACAAGTGTTGTTTCTGGATTAACTCTTACAGTTCTTACACCTAATCTAAAATAACAAACAATAATATAATAGATAATCTTAAATTTTTACCTATTATATTACTGTGGACAAACAAAGTAGATACCCAAGATACTGAGCGGCTTTATCAAAACCAGAATGGGCAGTAACTGGCATTACTATATTTGGTTTTGTAATGCCTCGTTCTCTAGCATAGTCTCTGTAAGCTTTGCAAGCCATAATTATAGACTCGGTTCCACCTGTAGTCATCTGAATTTGAACATAATTTAATAAATTTGATATAATTATTCATTAATACATATTGCAACCAAATTTTCATTACACTTACAGTTCCACAAGCATTTGGACCACCATGAAAGAGTTTTGCTGTAATCCTAACAACTTCTGCTTCCATTTTACTAACCCCAGGAAAAACATCAGGATGAAGAGGATTTGTGTAAGAGGTCATACCATAAATTTTTGTGTTCAGTTCAATTAATTCTGGGTCATAGTAATAAACAGCTCCTGATACTCTTCCTTCTTTCCATTTGTACGTACCTTAAATAAATATGTAATTTAAATAGAAGTTTTCCAACAATATCGTGTTCAAGTTTATATATTTACCCAAATTCAAATAAGATTTGGCCATTTTTACGATTTCTTCATCACTCAAACCTTGTTCAGGTAATGTTGTAATATAAGGCACATCTTGCATCCTCTTTTGAATATCCTTATCGAATTGTGCAGATATTTTATTAAGTTCATCATTAATGCGTTTTTTTACATAAGGAATCTTCTTGGCCCATTTAAACAGGGATTTGAGTAATCTTGTCTTAATGCCTATAAGTATAATTGTTTTAGTTAGTAATTCAGTTTAAAACATCAGTTATAAATTACCTTATATATGTAATATATAATTTTGTAATAAAATACCTTCATCAGCTGTTAATAGATCATGAAGCCATAAAAAGCTTATAACAGATGTGGCTGTAATAGCTACAATTTGCCATGGTTCTTTAGAGGCAAGTCTTGCATTTATTAAAATTCTTAGTTCGTTTAAACTCGGTTTTATAATAGACATTTTAAATAAATAATTTAAGTATCACCACACACACATTGTAAAATAAATAATATATTGAATAAAGAAATTGCGATATCACATAAAATATTTATAATGTTATCAAATCTTAGAGATTATCTTATCTTAAGCCTATGAACACCGATGTGGCACAATGCAAAATAAATATGTAATCGATTGTAATCGATATCTTATTATTAACGTTGATTCATTAACGTAATGAGAAAATGCATGTCATGGCCCAGTTAGGTCATAATTAAATAAATAACAAGTAATTGATTACAAATAACCTATGTAGCAAAACAAAACGTTTGTCAAAATACGACTACTGTCAAAAAAAATAATGGCGAAGATAAACGATTGACAACGAATGACGGCGATTGTATAACCATGTAAGTGAACAAATGTTTAACAACACAGGTTATACAAAAAATCTAAACATTTGAGAACTACTTGGCGTTTATCTTTTCTTCTTAAGAAATGTTCTCTAAATCTAAAGCCACTTTTATCATTAATATAATAATTAAGACTGATGTGCAAAATAAAACTGAATAAAACTATTTAAAAAATACGCCCAATTTTCTGCAAACTTAATACTGTTGGCAAACCTGTTGAGCAAATGCTCGATGTTCTCGCAAGAAAGTCAAATATTTATTAAACATGTCTGACGTCAAGTGCGCAAGCGCTTTATTTTGTATTAACGTTGATTTTTAACAGTTTTGTTTATTAAATATTCGTTAATAAAAATGATTTTAATTAATTAATTTTGAAAAAATATGAACTATCGTTTTTGTGATATATTTTGTAAAAACATTAGTAAATTAAATAAATGTTAATGCGAGTGATTCTTTGTTTAATGTGTGATTAAGGAGACGAAACATTAAAGGATGAGATGTAAGTAATCTTATGTTTATTTTAAATTATTTTGCATTGTAATTTGATGCAAATTTTATAGTTTTCCACTGGAAGCATTATGACTAAATCATTTTGTATTCTACATATGCAATATGTTTCAAAACTATTATCCTTAATAGAGAATGTTTTTAATAATATCGTATTAACATTTACATCGTTTTGAATGTACTGTCATGTTTATTTCTTGTATGATTTGTAAAGCTTTTTATGTAAGATCATAATATTTGTGTTTGAAGGTTATGAAGGTTTTGATCACTTTTACTAGTTACATGTTCGGGTTTGTATATACTTTGATTATTTTCAGAAAAAGTAGTTTTGTCATATACACCAACAAGTGTAACACAATTTGATGCATATAAATTAATTTCAACATTTGCATTGAAATCATTTCTAGAAGCATTTACTTTTTGTATTGTCCAAACAATAACATTTAGATCATTGAAAAAATTTCTCAAAGCATTTACTTTTTATATTATTATCCTTCTTTTAATTCAGCAACCTTCATGATACATATATGTACTTATTTTTTCTGTAATATGTAGAATTATACTTTCAATAATCTTCATAATAAAATTTTTATTTAATATAAATCTCTTATACCAGAACTAGTTTTTTATCATACTGTGTATTCAAAAATTGAGTCCTCGAATTTCAAAGTAAATAATCATTTAGAGTTTTGGACTCACTATAAAGGCGCATACTATTGTCATTCATTTCTCAGAAAATCGAAATATGACCCTACAGAGGTACCTGCGTTGCTCAAACTTCTTCAAAGACAGCAAAATAATAGTAATAACAGATTTTGGGATAAGCACAAAGCCCTTCGAAATGTCTTTACAAATATAACTTCTGTTTAAAAGAAGTACTTATACACACACTTTCAATTTCAAAGGTTTTAATAATATTTATGTCTATATTCATGTAATGTTTATATTAATTTTTAACTTCCCGTAGGGTAAGTTATTGTAATGGGCCAAAAATCGAAATTGAACATTTTTACATTTCTCGACGTTATTAAGGTTTCTGAACATTTTGGCATACTTCAGAAAAAAATGGATGTGTGTGTGTGTGTATGTATGTATGGATACAAATTTCCAGTCACGTTTTCGGGCGCACGGATCAACCGATTTGAATGGTTCAAAACGCATTCGATTCCTATTGATAGGGAGATGGGCTGATTAGTTTTTGGCAAAGGCAGGTCCAGCAGTTACGGAGATAAAGAGCAAAGAGTGCATAAAATAGAAATCGTGTTTTTGAGAGAACGGAGCATCCGATTTGAATGATCTAAAAAACATTCAATTAGTAATGATTGGAAGAAGTGTTTATTAGTTTTTGGCAAAGGCAGGCCCAGCCATTTCGAAGATACGGAGCTAAATGTGCAAAAATGGCAGTTTTAGAGAGAACTAAGCGTCTGATTTAAATGATTCAAAGAACTTTCTGCTTGTCTTAACAAAATAATTGAAAATAATTCAGATTTTATTTTTAATTCTGACTATAGTTCTAATATACTTTAAACAATTTCAACTTTGCAATTCAGTTTATATAATTCTTATAAATATTAGACAATGTTACAATATAATAATCTATTTGAATACATTCAGTATTCCTCGAACATTTCGTTACGGTACGGGAAGTTCCAGCAATTTGCCTTAAGGCACGATGCCATACATCCCACTAGTTTATGTCTATATTCATGTAATGTTTATATTAATTTTTATTATTCAACATCTTTTGTCATACAAATGATTATTTAATGCACTTGACATAATCAAGAACCGTATCAATCCATTCTCTATCTCTGAATATGATAATGCAGTACACAATCATATTAATCTGTAGCGAATATACATGAGTATACATGAGTCATTTATCTATGACACAAAAATGTTCTTTTTCTCAGATTGTTTAGATTTGATCGCCTCCGTGAAAACTAAATAAATACGTTTGTACTTGGTGCATCTGAATATAAATATTTATTTTAAATTTCTGTTTAGTAAGTTTTAGTTTAGTTCGTGACTGTGGAAATTGCAGCCACTATATAAATGTCTGCATCTCCCCTTTACATCAACATCCGTTCTAACGAGGAAGGTAATTGGCTCGTTCCGACATCAATGTGAATTTGTAACAACACAAGGGCAGAATGATAAATCTATTTCATTTTGCTTAATAGTAATAGTAAATTATATTAGCTTGAGATTCTTAACTTTTTGTGCCAGAATTTGAATAATAAGGGTCAATACATAATTGCATTTTTGGTCAACTTTTCTCAATTTGGTGGTAATTTTTCTCAACTTTCTGGTAATTTTTCACCTTTCTAATTTTTGTCACTTCTTTCTTCAAGAGAAGTTCTCAAGCTCTTTTTGTGAGCAAACTTTACGCGAAGAATCTCTATTTTTGGGTCGAGAAATATTTTATTTTAAACTTTTATGAATAACCTATTCGGTTGACCCACTGTATACTCCTCCTAAATGATTATTCGGATTTTGATAAATCTTTCTGAAGTTTGTTAAGGAAATTTTCTAGAATGTATGTGATTATAAAGTACTGGGATGTATGTGCAATATTGTAGAAATCTATAATATAAAATAAATGAAAAAAAATTTAAAAAGAACGACATGTAAGTGTTTGCATTGAAAACAAATGAAAACTATCATCTGCCAAAAATTATACTATTATCTGCCAATTAACTTTTGAACCTAGACAATATTAGAATATATTCATAATAAATTTGTGATTATGAATAACAAAAATGAAATGTCTACATTATTATTGCCAAAAAGCAGCTAGGATGTGCCAAAAATTAAAATAATATAAGATACAGTACATGTATAGCAGATTGAAGGATACACATATGAAAAGGATATGACAAATTAATTCACTTAAAATATGAAATTAAGTAATAATCAAGACCGGTCCTACCTTTAATGCGACGCATGCGAAAAATACGAGCGCACGCCTTAGGGGGCTCCAATACAAGATTCGGATATTAAATTTTCAATATAGTTTTTTTTTCAATATATAATTTTTTTGCATCTTTTACTAATCTTTCCACAATATTATTAAAATTCGAGAAAAATTCACTTTATAACAAATGGGAAAGTAAAGATGAATACATACAATTCGGCCCTCACGGTATCGATTTTGAGAAGTTTAAGATGCAATTTTGGATATCATAAATAATAAAAAATTAAATTAATTTAATCCAACATGAAGTACCAGTGTTATGTTATGATTATGGTATGTTATACTGTTTAAAAGACTTCAATATCCAATATAGTGTGGGAATTGAGACACATCATTTAATTTAAAGCAGTTCTACATTTAACATCGCTCATATTATAAAGGAATATGCATTTTGGCGTGAAGAGTGATTTAAAAAACAATATCTATTATTTTTAGGTAAACGATAATATTAGTATATTATATTAAAAATTGTAGGCATGGGTACAGGACAACGTCTGTCAGGTCATCCAGTATAAAATAATTATACTTGTTCTATTGTTCAATAAAAATGATACTCCCATTCATATTGATTTTTCAAGCATTTACAAGCTACAGCCTGCAGACCCTTATCATCTTTCAAGGACGGCATCTGATGGGTCCGTTTTTCTGTTTTTATGCCGGAAATGCCATAAACTAATAGAGCTCGTATTAATCCTGGAATGAGGCTTCATTTATACAAATCGAGAAAAAATCACACATTTTTTGGTTTCGGAACATTGGATTTAATGAAAATTTTCACACAGTACAAAGTGTCAGAGATGACGCTGTATGTGTAAAAAGAAAAGTGTTTTCCTTCCGCTTTTCTGTTGAAATCTTTCTTCAATTTTCTTTGCTATAAACCTCACGGAGCCCGAGACCTTTCCAACGAATACAAAATCGTCGAAATCGGTTCGTGCGTTCTGAAGTTATATCGTCAGGAAGGAAAACCCGACTTATTTTTATATAATAGATAATGAGTCTTTGCAAAGAAATTTGCATCGCTCTATTACTATTCTCTCTAACAATTAACAGATGTAAATAAGTGCGAAAATTAACGGAAGTTGTCTCTGCTTTTTAGAAACGCTTTTAGTCCTGACTTGACTTACAAGCATATAATGAGATTGGACATGATTGAGATAGCATTGTTGTGACTCAAAGCTCTTGAGTCCCATATATCCGAGAACGCGGTTTTATATTTCTCTGGCAGTTTATTTAAAAAATTGCTGTCACCTTGTTTTGTGGGAAAATCGGTCATGCTTCCTTCTTGGCCGTGTTGCAAAAATGCTGAGATTAATAATAATAAGAGATCCAGCTGCTGATAATTTACATACTAGTTTATTTTTATTTTTTTATTATGATTGGGAGAGGTAATTGGCCTCAGAGAAATTGTTGGAAAAACGCAAATTTATTTTTGAATCATGGGGTATTTGATCTGAAAAGTCTGGATACTAAACATATATACTAAACATATTTTATGTTTAGTATATATGCATATTAGGGTGGTCCTTAATATGGATATTTTCGAATTTCCTTGCTCCCAAGGGCTCAAAAATGGTTCCAAATTGATAAAAAACAATTCTCTGAAAGTTTTAGCTCTTAATATTGTCTTTTAGATAGAGCGCAATTCAATCAAAGTTTAGTATGGAAATAGCATGAATTTTTTTTCAAAAATTTTGTAGAGCGTCGAATTTTCAATAAAAAATGACACGAATTTTCACTTTTAATTCATTTATCGCTAAGTCATATCTAATTTTTTTTTTATAATTTTCAATATTTTTTCCATGCTATTTCCATACAAAATTTGATTGAATTGCGCACTATCTAAACGTTAATATTAAGAGCTAAAACTTTCAGAGAATTGTTTTTTATCAATTTGGAATCATTTGAGCCCTTGGGAGCAAGGAAATTCGAAAATGTCCATATTAAGGACCACCCTAATGCATATATGCATTCTGCACTAATGGCCTTATATTTCACTGCGTGTGAAAATGCATTATTCTGCTCGGTTATATTAAACTTGCACATGTTAATGTAGTAGCAGTATTTTCAACGCAGAGAGATAATTATTCTTGAAAGGTTATATCATGTACATTTAACAATAATGGATTTATTATTATGCAAATATTACTAATTAAGATAACAATTGCCTATATTATTTTCCTGCGTTCTAATTGCATGTGATCCATAACTAGATATGATTTAAAATCATTAAAGATAAAGCTTTATACGATGTACTTACGCATAAAGTTTACATGCTTTAAACTTTAACGTTATTTTTTAATGCAAATATAGTGTAGTGAAGTATGTATTTTATGTTCTTTAATATAAATAATTTTTTTTTTTGCAGGAAGTGAAAAAGCTACATCAAAATGGTCAGCCAGTCTGTGATAAAAGAGTAAGTACTATTATATTAAGAGTACTATTATTATTAAAGGTTAAATGTATATTATTATTTTCTATCCATATCTATTTCAATTTTCAATTTATCGTTTTGCACATTTAAATTCCTATAAAATTATGAACTGAAATTTGGTTAATGTGTTGTAAAATATCTTTAAGCTTTTAATATGAGGATCAATTCACTGTTCTCTTTATATATTGATGACAGAAAATTATTGAAATTCTTGGCTAAAGATGTTAACTTTTCATTACTGTTAATCGGCTTTCCCATTTTCCTTGGGTTGTCAATCTCTGCAAGCTGTATTTATAACTCAGGCCGTTCACATGTGCTATGGGAATTTCAGGAAAATTGCCCTGCAGTGTCGTGCTTTTAAAATCTATACATATCTATTTTTATTACACAAATTCATGATTTTTACACCAATATAGGCTTAAAGATTCTATCAATTAGTAAATTAAAATCTGCGTCTTATTCATACATCTTGGATTTAGATTCGTAAGTGGAACTGTTGATTTGTAAATTATTATATCTGATGAGTTATATGTCTTCGATTTTTATTATTTTATCATACATCTATTCAATATATGTATATAATTCAAAACACCCGTTTTGTGTTTCTTTAAATGAATTTTCTATTTATTTATAGAACCCCAAGTTAGTTTCTATAAATAGAGTAAACTATAAATTTACCTTGGCTTTCTGAGCGTAAAATTATGTGACTACATGTGATTGAGGGAGATTATTCGACTTATATTTTTGTTAAAGCATGCTTTAACATTGTCTTATTGTACTCCAAAGAAAAAATGTATTTATACACTTACATATATTCTGATTGTTCTTGTTTAATCTAAATAAATTAAAGACTCAAATAGATCAGCAAAATCCCTAAGAACTGAACCTAATGAAATGATAAAAAAGAATTTAATTCATATTTTGAATCAAATTGAAATTCTTATTTTAATAGCCAAATCAATCGACTTTCTAATATTTTATATTGCATTTGTGTTATTCTATATTCTATATACTTTTTCGAGATAAATAATTTTCATTGTATTATTAAATTGAATTATTTTTTGTCACAACAGCTCTATATTAGAATCCAACAAATTGTTTAATAAATGTATGTTCTTTTATGTTACTATCATTTATGTATGCATCGACTTATTATGACCACTTGTAATAATTCCTGATGTTCAAGTAGATATTCTTTTCTTTTGCAAAAAATTTTGATTTAAAATTTTTTGGAAATAATTTTAAAGCATTTTTCAATAAATTACCAATTGCTATTTTTAATGCCGATTGTTAAAAAAAATGGCTTATTTTAATGGCAACCAGGAATCTTTGGATCGAATCCTGTCAATGACTTAGAATTTATGAAAATAGAAAGTGTAGTTAATTTCAAATTAAATAGAATTGTATTTGTTAAGTAGAAATTGAATAAAAATTTAGAAAAATAGGAATTACAAAATTCGAATAGGTGAATTGTATTAAGAGTAAGAAAAAAAAATATTAGAATTTGCTGATATTAAAAAAAAAGAGAAATGAAGGGAAAATATTGGAATGAAGATAGATGATGTATAGAATTAGAAATTTGGTTTGATATGAATAAGCAAGAATTGAAGAAAATAAAATAAAGAAAAATTAAGAAGAATATAGAATATAATATATATATATATATATATATATATATATATAGATTGTAAATAAATAAAAATGGTATAGGTGGCTAAACGCTGAGTAAGCCAGGCCAAATAACTTAAAAAAGAGAACCAATTTGAAGCTTGGATTATTGACAAAAATTAAAATAATTTATTTCATAATGTTCATTAAGTTATTATATTTTCTTAGTTATTGCAATTGTTGCGATTGCTGTCCTGAAATGGACAACTGTTGGATGAAAACAAGACTTTGAAAATGCAAAATCTTCTTTCCATTATCAGAGATTTAGAAAATTGACATATGTTAATGTAACATCACTTATTTTTCATCCAGCGCAATCAATATCTAGAATATTTTATTTCCTCAAATGAAGTTTTTCCAAAAACTGAAATCATTGTCCCAGCACGCCACTGCTGGTTCACACGCTAGTGCAAGTGAAATGCGGGTCCTTTTGTACCGCGCTGCATTTCTTCAGTGGCACAATGCTCTCCGGACAAATAATAATCTCGGCTCGACGGTGGAAACAATCGGAAACATTGTTTCAAACAATCAGTAAACTGATAAAATATAATTATTAGATTACAGTGCAAAATTAAGTGCGTTTTTATGTTGTGTTTTGTGCCAGTGATAAGTGTTATAAGAGTGAGTGGTAACGGGATAAAGATTTTTCTAGATAAATTAGCTACTTTCATAATAATAAATTAAATATTAGTTAAATTTTTAGAAGAATTTTTTTTTGTTTGCTTATTTAATTTAGATGTCTGTAAAGAGACTTTTCTCAATTTGGTCTACTTGCTTATATTATGTGCACGTTACTTCCCAGTAAGGCTCACTTTTTCAACTATTATTTTTAATACTTCTTTTGCAGAAGACTTGCCTAGATTGTTTGTTGGAGAAAACTTTACGCGTTGAAAATATTTTTGTTCTATTATTGACAGCTTTTATGATTAAGCTATATAGTTATTATCTCATCGATGTTATATTTTTCAACAATAGATCTAGCTTTCCTAAGAATAATAATATATAAATTTTTTTAGGAAAGCTAGATCTATTAATCTCTCTATTCAGTAAATAACAAAAATATGATAACTTAATCATAGAGAAAGGTCATAAACTTTATCATAATTTTTATTTACTTGCATTTTGTATGATTATTGATTATTTTCACATTTATCTAATGTTTATCTTGGACAATTATTGTTTGTGAGGATGAAATCAATCTATTTAATACTATTTAAAGTTTTGTTTTCCCGTTTATTGGTTTTTTAAAATAGATCATATAATTGGCAGTTTACACACCATTTGAAGTGCTTCTAGAAATTTTTCTTTTAAAGATGATTTCTTTGAAGTTATTGTGCGTAAGTGGAAATTCGATATAATGGTTTGCTCTTTTGAAAGTCTCTCTGCTAAAGCTGAAATATAAATCTTTCCAGTAAATCTTTTCAGGACATGGGTCCTAAAAACTGTTAAACGGCGAATCAAGTTATATCAGATTTGTTTGTTAGCAATTTTTTTTGCCATTTGAAAAATGTTTTTAGGGTGTCTGCATCAATTTAAAACATTTTTAAATACATTAGATTTTGGAAGGCACAAAAGCAATAAATCTATCACAACTCATGTCAGTTTACCATGCGGGATACTAATTGAATATTACATTTTGGGTTTAATTTGTGTGAAACTTTCAGTAACTAATTATTTATAATTGGGTGGTCAAATAGTATGCCGGCATATTTATGCTAAGTACAAAATACAATATGAAATTACACATATATGAATACGTTCATGTACAAACGCACATTATATTTTTGTTTATGTATTTATATTTATGGGTTTGTGTATTCTACTTCCGCGCTAGAGAAGCCAAAAGATTATTAATGTATATTCAGACTAATTCGGGAGATAAATTTATCAGTTCTGAAAGGTAGAAGCAACTATTTAGCAAAAATTACTACTGTTGTTTAAATTATTACTAAATCTATTTTGTTTGTTTTATCCACTATTGGAAATCTATTATTTTTTTTAGAAACATTATTTAGTTTTCTCTCAATTACCATGGTCCATTATGTGTGAAATCAGCGAAAAGACCAACGGTTACCCAATATTGCTGTAACCAATATGTTAGAGATAAAATAAATAAAACCATATTTTTATCATTCAAATACTTTTTTCTTTATCGAATGCACATAAAGTTCTGTCTATAATTTCCGATAAGACAACTGCAAAAGTGCTGATAATTACTTTTATATCTTAAACAGATCTGTTCTGTTCTGTTATGTTAAGAGTGCATTTGTTAGCTTTTGAAACTGATATAAGTTTATATGAATCAGAACTGGAGAGTGCATTGTCCATAAGCAAGCTTGGCAATATAACGATGCTTCTATAAATACAAAAAGCATCTTTGGAACAACATGCACTCAGCGTCCAGACATTCATTACTAATGTAGATCAGATGGATTCCGATTTAGATCCTGTGTGAATTTATTTATAAACGTTACTAATTTCAATTGGCAGATACATACTACAACCTAAGAGTTGTATTTTAAAAACAATCAATCGTATCAATATATTGGGTAGAGTCCATTATATGAGTTAAAGATATTTTCTCTAATAAATCATTCTTAGCAAATCTTCAAGTGTGAAATCTACAACTGGGTGCAAAATCCTATAATTGTATAACGGACAAATATTTGGTAACTTGATTGATAACGGGTATTTATAATAGGAATTGTTTACCGTATTTGATTTTTGATTTTATACGGATTTTATATTCTCTATTTACAACGAGTACGCTTGAATATCGATTATATATTAGATTTTTTTCGTTAATTGTTGGAAAATTTTAGTTTACCGGAAACTAGAAGATTTCTTATTCAGAAATTTATTTTGTTTAATATTTGTGTACTAATTAAGATCAAATGTGAAATTGTGTAACAGCTGACAAATCTTAATGCCATATGCCACAGTGCTTTTAATGTATGCATCTTGCAAATAGAGTCTTTTAATTAGGGAATTGATGCTCATACATTAAAAGTCCCTTTATGTGGATTTGCTTGCTTTATAAAAAATATATGGAGAACATAGGGGTGTGTGATATTTATAGAATATTGTTGAAAAACTTTGAAGAAAACCAGCATTGATAATTGACAAGCGTTTCTTGTCAATTACCATTTTATTACAAAAAGTCTTAATTTTTGAAAACGTGCGGCATTTGTGATATTTTTTATTGTGGTCCTAGAAATGTTATTCACGGTTACGGTTCCTAAGTTGGAATGAACAAAATTAATAAAAGTTAACCACAATAACCGAAAAATTGTCATAGTTTTACCAAAGCTCTAGGTTGCACTTGAAGGCTCCTAATTTCCAAACAACGTGAGATAATTTTTTTTTTCAAACAAAGGTACTATCACCCTTAATTAATACACAGGCCAACAAAGAAAATTGTGCAAACGGTTTCAATGCTGTTTTTAAAGTATATTTGGGGCGCTGATTTCAAAAATGGCATTGTTTTTTTTCTATGAGCTTTAGTTTTCAAGATATGATACATATGATATATAAGGAATGAAAGTACAAAATAGTAATACAATTCAGAATGTTATTTTAATGAGATATACCTACTCGTACATACAAACTTACAATACCCATTCGGCCTTAGTTGGGACATTAGTTGACACTGTGAAAAGTTCTTTTCCGTGACGATCTAGAATGGACCTGGTTTCGGCAACTTTTTTTCAAGTTCCAAACTAGAGCTGATACAAAAAAATGGTTTGCAGATTTGAAATCAGCGTAAAAAATACTATAAGAATCAGCTCTAACATTTAAACAAAAAATTTTTTTTTGAAGGCCTGTGTAATAGCTTGATTTTATTGTAGACATCAAAAACACGATAACTGTTCCGAAGCATCCATTTGTGCCATATTATTACATTAAATGTGCAACTTACTCACCTATAAAATGTAATTATGATCAGCTAACACTCAACATCTACAAGTACATATAAAATTCAACAATTGATTATATATCAGTATCAGTTTACAGCTTCATTTTCATAAGTGTATTTGTATACGAATACTAATCACATAATAAAAGTTTCATAATTTATTGGCTCTATGAAGTAACTAAAAACAAACATCAGCCGGTCTAAAAACAAGTGTTATTTACGAACTAATTGTTATTGTTGGCACAAGATTAAAGTGTTATTTGAAGATGACTATAAATTGAAAACAAAATTATGGACCAAACACAATATATGCCGTACTACTGTACGCCAGACGAAGCCGGCGGCTACGCCAACCCACAAATTGGCTACTTTTTGCCTCTGTCGACAGTTTACTGTTTGTCCTCGCCTCGGTCACGGAAAAGGTAAATATTAAGAGAAGAAGCAAAAAATTGTCTTCGGAGGCGAGTAATAGAACAATCTTAAAATAAAACTGCTTCCGTTTCGTACCGTGACATGAGTGAGATCATTACGCTTTTTTGGAATAAATATATTTTAGGAAGATAAAGAATATACACAAGAAACTAATTAATGTTTTATTAAAATGTGCGTTTTCACTATATATTAACAGATTGAAGCTGTTTTAAAAATATTATAATTTTGAAAATAATTGAGAATTTTTACAAGATTTTACATAAGCTATAGTATTTGTTAAATGGGATTATGCTAAATAGTCCAGTCATTTGGTCGTTTTTCCCGGTACAGTACTTCGGGAATTCTGAAAATTGGTAATCTTATAGATTTCGAGGTGCCATATTGAAAAAATGGCGTCAAAAAACAGCTTTTTTAAATATCATCTCTTTTCTGGCTAATTCTACGATAAAAGTATCTATGTACGAATTAAACTAGAGAAAATTTCCTACAAATCTTTAGAGAACCGTTTTTTTGTAAATTGATAGTTTCAGAGTACGGCCGCCTCAAAGTCTTTGCTGCTCTCGCCGTAGTATCAAATCTCTCCATATATGACAGCACTTTGAACAACAGCCTTTTTTTGCACCAAATGACTATACTAAAAATATATAACATTATTTGATTATTTTAATACAATTTTTTCAAACATCTTTTTTATCTCATTTGTTAAAGCATAAGAATAATATATAAATACAGAATAAAGAGGAGAATCAAATATCCATATATCAGGTTCTCATACCATTGTGATCAGTAAGTGTTAAGTAATTTATTACCGAGGCGCGTGCGATGTCAATGCATTCCTATAGGGGTAATTTATACAGCATTTATTTTTAGTTCTTTTCTACATAAAACTGTCATCTGTAGGCTTGCTCTATACAAGGGAACAACCAGAATGTGACAGAGATATTTTTCTATCAATAGCATTTTTAAGTAAATTACAAAATTATGTAAAATTGATTTTTCTTCAATATCTATGATTCAATATATTAATTGCATGAACATACTGTTAAATCATTTGCTTAACAAAATTTTTATTAGATAATAATAAATAATAAATGGTAGACTGCCCGAAGGCAGGTCCATGGTGTGAGAGCCACCACAAATTAATGATTAACTTATTTTTGTTAGATATAAAAAGGTTATCACAATTCTCTGAACCACGTGAAAGTAGTTGTTTAAGGGATCCATTGCAAATTTGCATATATTTTTGATTTTAATACGAAGGCAAAAGGAAACAAAATGTTTATTTTAGCTTTATTAATTTTAATCTTATTTTTTTTTTATTTTTGAGATTCAAGTCCGTGTTCAAGACGATCATCAATCGCTCTTACAATGGCATTAACGGATCAAATAATACCCAAGGGACTTCCAATGGAATATATAATCATCAATATAAAATCAATAGCAAACCAATTGAAGCCTTGGAAGTATATACAGAACCTGTCGATGAGGAACCTACGGTAAGTTTTTAAATAATATAATTTAGCACTATAATTTGATATGGTAATACGTAATGAAACTACAATTTTGATTTATGTGTTTCAAAAGCCTATTGTATTTTTTTTTAAAAAAACATACAAGTTATAGTATTTCATAAAAATTGATAATGTTTGTTGT
>NW_020539724.1:3772464-3795005 GCF_003426905.1 Ctenocephalides felis | reverse complement strand
ATTAACTTCTGTAGATGGTGAGACAACGTCTCCTTGATGGGCACATTCTATAGAACTATACGTTTACTTGAAAATGGTATAAAACCAGTGTATGTTTTTGATGGAAAACCTCCAGATATGAAAGGTGGTGAGTTAACTAAAAGAGCTGAACGCAGGGAAGAGGCAGAAATAGCATTAGCAAAAGCTACTGAAGCAGGTATAAAGTTCTTCCACTATTACAGGATTTTTAATATTATGATTATCATTTATTGAATGATTTCTGACTTTTATTATTCTTATCTAAGGTGAGGCAGCCGATGTTGAAAAATTTAGTAGAAGATTGGTAAAAGTAACTAAAGAGCATGCTGCAGAGGCAAAGGAACTACTGAAATTAATGGGAGTACCTTATGTAGAGGCTCCTTGTGAAGCTGAAGCTCAATGTGCTGCTTTGGTAAATATCCTTATTTATTTTATTTATGTAATCTTTTCTAACTAAAGACATTGCAGATCTTCATGAAGCAGTTTAATTAATAAATCATGTGCTCTATCATAACCAGCATACAATTTAATTAGCAAAAAAGATGTAACATATAAGCTAAAATTTATAAATTTCACAAACTAAATAATTATTATAATTAAGGTCAGGGCTGGTAAAGTTTATGCAACTGCAACTGAAGATATGGACGCATTAACTTTTGGTTCTAATGTTTTGTTAAGACATTTAACATTTAGTGAAGCTAGGAAAATGCCTGTTCAAGAATTTCACTTTGATAAAGTTTTGGATGGACTGTCATTGAAACATGAAGAGGTAAAGAAATAAACTATATTTATTTTCTCTTGATACACTCCATTTTTGCCTCTATAATTTTTCAATTGATTTAATATTTTAGTTTATTGATTTATGTATCTTACTTGGCTGTGATTATTGCGATAGTATTAAAGGTGTTGGTCCTAAAAGAGCTATCGAATACATAAATCAATATCGAAATCTTGATACCATTTTGAAAAAAATTGATACAACTAAATACCCTCCACCTGAAAATTGGAATTATGAAAAGGCAAGGGAATTATTTGTGAAACCTGAAGTTACTGATCCGGACACAATTGAAGTATGTATTAATAATTGCAAAATATTTAGCTTAATTGCCAAAAAGATTTTCAAATGTTAAGTCAAATATTTTATTAGCCATAAGTTCTTTCTATTAATTACAATTTTTGCAATTAACAAGTATATTTCCAAATTAAGTTAAAGTGGACTGAACCAGATGAAGAAGGTGTTGTAGCTTTTCTCTGTGGTGACAGACAATTTAGTGAGGACAGAGTACGTTCGGGTATCAAAAAAATTATGAAATCTCGTAGTGGTAATGTACAAGGAAGACTAGATGGCTTTTTCAAAGTAAATAATGTTCCTTCTTCTGTTTTGCCAAAAATATAGTTTGTTAATTTTTATTATTTTTATAGGTTCTTGGGACAACTCCTAAGCGTAAAGCTGAAGATCCTAAAACTAATAAAAATAAAAAGGCTAAATCCAATGCAAGTGGGAGAGGTCGAGGCCGACCTAAATAAGTAACTGGTGTAGTTTATAATTTATTTATACAATTTACAAAAATATTTCAATCTAATTTGTATATAAGTTTCTCATGTTGAAGTTATATTAATACTATCATTATTTTTATATAATATGTTGATCTGATAAATGCAACCTGTTTTTATGAATACTATTTGATATAACTAAATTGTCCTTCAAATCCATTTTATAGTTTATGTTCATAGTTATAAAACATATTTTATTATGAGGTATTATTTGGTCTTCCTATCATAGCCATTTCCTTTCTTCTGTTTTCTTCTTCCTTTTCGAGCATTTGCTCTTGATATAATTGTATTTTAACTGCTTCGTCTCTTAGAGTTGTTGATCTTTTGTGCAGAGTATTCATTTTCTTTTTTATATTTTCTAGTTTATTCTTTTCTTTTTCTATAATTGCCATTAATTTGTCAATTTCTTTACTGTAGCCTTCTGCTGCTGTTTTAGAATTTTCTTCTTGCAATTGGGATAATATTAATTTTTGTTTTGTGGTTAAAGTTTTCAATAACTTTTCAATATTTTGAACAGAAAGTAAGCTTTCAGGAGGTATCAATTCCTTTTTCTGGTTTTGCTCCATTTTCGAGACATTATCATCATTCATTTGCTTGCGTTTTTAATTGACAGTGGATTACTTTTTAAATAAGGTTAACTTAACCTAGAATTGGTGAATTAGTTCTGTCAATTGAAGATTGAAATTCAGTTCATTTCACAAGTTTATTGCTTGGAAGAGTATATATTGTATTGTGGTTTTAATTATACAAAATCTGATATGAATTTTTTAAAACGTATTTCTATTCGAGAGTTAACAAGACCGTTTTTCATAAACAAATTACACACCACTCCAACCACATATCTGAAAGAAAGTAAGTTGATCTTTTTAATAAGTTTTTAAACTTTAGCATTATTTTTATAAAATACTATATTATCGTTACAATAATATATAATATAAGAAGCCTTACTTTCCTGATATTTATTTATTAAGTTAACCTGCTCTAATTCAATTACTATTTTAGTTAAGGAGACCAAGTCTGACAAAGAATTAGTTATTGAAGGTGTTATATTACCATCACCACGTGAGCCTTTGCTTTACCAGCCTTCACAAATTCCAAAAGATAAGCATGTTTGCCCTTTATGTGCTACTGGTTTAGATGTAAAACATACTGATGTTCTAATATTGAGTCAATTCCTTCGAAGTGATGGATGTATGTTGCCAAGAAGAATTACCGGATTATGTAAAAGACAACAAAGACGAGTTACAACAATGGTTGCCATGGCTCAAAAAGCAGGTGCTTATACTAATACATTATAATTTGCAATAGTTAATTAACAGTAATTATTTATTTTCTATATTTAATTATGTGGATTCTGTACTTTAGGTCTAATGTCAAATATTGGACCATCAAATAGCAAAAAAGATCCAAAGCGTCGTTATAAATGGAAGAAGTTTAACACATATTTTGATGAAAACACTATGCCATGGTAATATATTTAAATTATAAAAGTAATTCTAATGTATAGTTGAAGTAATAAATGTTTGTATCCATATTGCTATTTTTGAATTAGTTCTCTTTAATATATTATTTTAACTATATTTAGTTTATTTTTATTAAATTATAAACATATTTTTTGTTCTTTTCCCTAAAACCCAAGCAATTCATTAATATGTTAAGCAAATTTTGTATTGTTTAAATATGAACTAAAGAATAAGCTATGATAATAAGATATGTAATTGCACAAAGTGCATACAATTTTTAATTGGTAATAGACATTTAATTTATCCAGCTAAAAATTGTTTCAAGTTTTCTCATCAAATGTATTTTTCAACTTCATTCAATGTATATTTTTATTTAATGTAATGACTGTACAAAATATAAATTTGGATGACTGTAATATAAGATTTTCAATGTCAATGAATTAATGCAAAGTCAAGTAATTCTAAGGTTAGAGGCAAAATAATAATTACAAATTGTTAATACTTTTCAAAATACATCTAAATATTATTTTTACTATTTATAGAAAACATTTGTGAAATTCAATGATATGGATTTAGTGAAATGATATCCTTTTATATATTTATGAAGCAGAATGACTGATTTTAGTAAATATCCATCATATATATTTATATATTTATTTATTTAACAATTAGAAATTGTTATAATTGACAAAACATATTTAGAAATTATAATGAGAAACTAGGTGTATTCTTATAACTATATAGGAATACCTCAAGAGATCATATTCCATTATATTTTTTATTTGAAATTCGCGCCTTTGGTAATTCCTCGCACGTGCAAGGAATCGTGCTAAATGAAATGTCTTGTGTGCTAAGCAAAGTCAACTTATTTGAATAATTATTTAATGTTTTATATAAATGTGTACAGGTGTACAGTATAAGTACAATAGTGATAAAGCGATTATTTGAACAATTGTTTAATGTATCATATAAAAGTGTATAGTATAAGTGATCAAGTGATGATGTCCAAGTTTTCCAGCCTCGAGGAGAGGATTTCGATCAAAGTGAGTTCTAAAGTAATAACAATATTTATAACATATAAAATATTTTGCATATGACTTCTCAAAACTATGGATCATATATATATATATACCGTTTGTATATACATATATACAAAAATTTGTATATACTCCCTTGTCGTTGAAGAACTGTCAAACGTTTTACATCGGTGGCGACATCTAACACAGAACCACATGAACCCGGTAGTCACTACGTAGTTCCTTACGAATTTGGAACGATTTTGCATAGAGGCGCTGCATGTCACACTTTTTGCAAATATGGCGGGATATTTGAATGAGCTTTCAAACTTGGGGAAACATTTGGATACAAAATGCATATCTAAATATCTAATGATTTATAAATTTATATTTGCAATTACCATACAAACTAAGGCAGCTAGGACACATCTAATGATGTAATCAATATATACTAATTAAGTATATAAGTTATATATTAAATTTTCATATACTTAATATATTTTAAGCTATCTGATCATTATTGAAAATTATAAAATGATTATTATCCACACATAAATAAAAGAAATTATAAAATGATTATTATCCACACATAAATAAAAGAAAAGAATGTTATGAAATCATATTATGTTCATCTTTCGTAATTTGTCACAGTTAATTATAATTTGTTTAATTTACATATCATGAGTTATATAATTTCTTTAAATTATTCCAAAATGTCATACGATCACTATAAGGATTTACACCAAGTACAAAATTTTCATCAATATCAAGATAGTTTATTGTCTTTGTTATTCTAGGCCAAATAACATTGTTTAAAAGTGTTTCTCGATAAGGGGTAGGTTTGCTGAAAATTAAATTGTTTATATATAAAAATCTTTTTGATTATTTTCATAAGACTATGATCTAATATAATTTAATTTATACATACCCAGATTTGCTAAAATTAGTCCACATTCGAACCATTCTTCGTAAAGTTATTGCAGCAGGGTTAATTGGTAACAAAGGCAATGGCAAACCGGCGACTTTAAATAAATAGAATAATTCATCTGTATGACATGCACCTGAGAAAAAAATACACTAAAATAAATGCAAATGTTAAAATACAATTGTATTAAGTAGAGCTAAATAAATCACTATACCTTTATACTTTATAAAAAGCAACGCTTTTGCAAGATTAAGATCACCATCAAAACTGAATTTATAATAATATATCGGTGTTGATGATGTTTCAGATTGCAACTTTACTGTATTATCAATGCCAACAACAAACATTTGGTCAGTCATAAACTAAATATAAAAGTAACTGTAGAAATTGTTAGTGATTTATTAAAATTATCATAATATTCTAAATCTTCAACAGTGCTACAAATCAAAATGTGTAATATTTTGTATCTTTTTATCATTTTATAACTCACATCTACCCATCGGAGGCTCATGTCTTTTGATTTGGATAAAGATTTTCCTTGAAAATAAAAATTCCAAATTTCTTTTGCAATCAACTTAGAAACTTTGCTTTCTTTTGGTAAGTTCCAAGAGAATGGAATGAGCAACTCTCTATTTTGGTTGAGAGTAGGAAACACCAAAGAATCCAATTGGAGTTCTAAATTGTAAATAAAAAGTTTAAATACTTATAAATGTTTATTTTTTCAACTGTCTATGATAGATTTTACTTATAAGATATGCTCTAATAATTTAGACTTAATAAAATTTCAATCCAAATGCATTCAAAATTTTCTTACTTCTCGCTACAATCTGTTCTGTTAGAGCAGTGATTCCCAAAGTGGTCCACATGGACCCCCAGGGGTCCACGGCAGGTAAAACAAAATTTGGGGGTCCACGAAATAAAAATGGTGGTCCACGGCATATTTAGAAATGATTTAAACTTCAAATGTTAGTATTGAGCTCGGAGCCAGCCACCTATCAACCACGCATATCTGAGGAACTATTGAATGATCGAACTTGAAATTTTGGTCACAATCTTAGTAAAGTATGTGTTTTTGAAAACGTACAATCTGTTTCAATACTAGTATTGAGAGCGGAGCGAGCCACCCATCAACATCCCATATCTCAGTAACTATTGAATAATCCAACTTGAAATTTTGGTCACGTAAATTAAAAAGAAGAAAAATATGAGTTGGCCTCCAAATTGCTTTCCCTTTTACCATATTCTCTAGATCTGTTTCCAGCGACCATATATCGATTTCAGATCTCAAAAGGATGCTTGCTGTGAAGAAACTTTTACCAAATGATGAGATGATAGCTGAATTTTGTGGCAAAGTACAAATCGTACTAAAAAATGGTTTCGAAAAGTTTAAAGTTCGCTATAATTTTTATATCGTCTTCGAAGAAACTATATTGCATAAAACAAAAAGAAATTTGGCAAAAAATTGGTTTTTCTTAGTTATCCTACATGTTTATTGAGTGATGTGAAATATTTCGTTTCCAGATATTTGACGGGTAGTTGTAATTTTAGTATCAAGCATTGCGAAGATTCGATTTAAACCTATACTTTTTGAGAACGCGGCACAATCCGGGCCGAAAATTGATTTTATAAAAACCCGGATCACCAGATGGAAATCCGTGAGTGTTCCGGCGAAACTGGTAGGTGAGGTCACTTTAATATAGGGGGTCCATAACAAAACAAAAAACATTGCAAGGGTCCACAGCACAAACAAATTTGGGAACCTATGTGTTAGAGAGATATAACATTATTTTATAAATAGTTTACCTGGAAGCATTATAAAAGCCTCATGACTGTTAAAACCGCAAATATAAGGCACCTTGTTGTACACACCACTTTTTATAATTTCTATAGGCGTTTTTGGAAGCACTATTTCAGAATTATTCGCAAACGCGTCAACTGAAGGTACAAATGGCTGTGGAACAAGCCCTCTTGGGATGCTCTGGAATGCAAATATATTTTAATATATGAAATTGATTTTTATATAAAATGATTTAATACAGACGGTGGATAAAGTTCCAGGTTGAACTCTCATAATATCAAAAACTGGAATATTCTGCAGCGCCAGAACTAGTTCTTTCGAATTTGTTGTTGTAATGCCTAACTTTCTGCCAAGTTCAAAAGCTGATTTGCGAGGATCTGGCTGAAAAGCCCAAGGATTTAATGAGGATCCACTTTGAGATATTGCTTTGTGAAAATATCCTATCAAAAGAAATGTTATAATTTGAAATTAGCATCATGTTGCCTGCCTCTATTCATGGATCTAGTTTATTATAAAGGAGGTTTGGTAAAAATAATCTTTCAGTTATATATTGCATCATATTGATCTTTAACCTTTAGCCAGAGGAGATAGTATTAAATAATGAACTGATACAGCGCCTGCACTTTCTCCGAAGATTGTCACATTGTCTGGATCACCTCCAAACCTAGCTATATTTGCCTTCACCCATTTTAGTGCAGCAATTTGATCTTTCAAGCCAACATTTCCTGCTGCAGCAGAATCGCCAGTGCTTAAAAACCCTTCAATTCAAAAATAATAATATCCATCAATTCAATATTTAATTCAAAAATTGATATTTAATTGACACGATTACTTTTACCACTTACCCAGAGCTCCTAAACGATAATTAATAGTAACTAAAACCACATTTTCGTTCACAAAATAATCAGGTCCATAATAGAATGAGTCTCCAGAGCCTCCAACAAAGGCACCACCATGAATGAAAAACATCACCGGCTTGAAGGAATTGGAATTTCCAGGAAGCTGAAATAAGAATTATAATAAATAATCTTTGTATAATATTATAAATACAAAGTAAAATTAATTCTTACAGAAGGCGTGTAGACGTTGAGGAACAAACAATCCTCATCTTCATTAATTCCAGTGGAAACTATAGTTTTTCCTGGACAATGACTTCCGTGTGCAAGTGCATCTCTCACTTCGGTCCAGGAATCAGGTTCGCGTGGCGGCTGAACATAATAATAACAAAGATATATACATACAATAATGTATAACAATATGAATATATATACATATATAAATATAAGTATTTAGAATATTTATGTATCATACAATTACCATAAATCGTAGATTTCCTATAGGCGGTTTTGCATATGGTATTCCTTTAAAGCTATAATATTTAGAAAAAAATCCGGAGCTTAAAATCTCTCCACGAATTGGTCCATACTCAGTCCATATAACTGGAAGCTTTCAAAACATTCAAAAAAAAAATGGTGACAAAGTTAGCAACTAGGTGCTAGTGGCAATTTGCACTTAAAGCAAGTTGCATGAACTTTTCGATATGTGTAGATGATCGACCCAATTCATTCAAGTCTTCATTTTAGCAACTTTTAAAATTGTGAAGACAACATTTTTATGAAAAGAAAGTATCGTGATATTTTCTAACTAATTGTGACGAAAAATATACATAGATCCATCATTTCCAAGATAATTTTTTTATTGTAATAAAATAAAATATAAAATCCTCTTATCTATATTTTTTTCACTAACCTCGTTATTGTTTTCAGAAGCACAAAAAATCCAAACACATAAAAAAATAAATACGCGAAACCAACGACGAGTTTTAAACATTTTGCGCAAATTTTAGAATACAAGACTATTATTTCAACATTTAAGTTCTAAATCGAAGCTGATTTACTGGGTGAAGGTTGCAAAGCAAACATGAATATATTATTTTATTTTTTATATTGTTTAAAAGTAATTATTCGATATTTATCGCCACGGTTGAAGTGCGATATGATTATGGAATTTTCTATTGTACTTTAAATACACAACGGACGCAATGACACAGGATTTTTTTCGCTGTAAAGATTTTAAATTTGTCTTCATTATTTACAAATAAATAAAATTAGGAAACAATATTAAGTAATTAAATTTTGTTGGAAATAAGATCTTAATGTATAAATAATGATCCTTGGATCTATGTATCTAAATACATAAAAAGCTTCATCAAAATCGTCGGAATTTTTTTTTACACAACAATTAAAAAGAAGCGCCCCGGCCGATCTTCAACAAAGAGCAATTCCCTTCTGATATTCTTGAATGTTGTTTAAGTTTTCAAAATCGGTTCAGAGGAAACCGTTGTATAAATTTTTTTCACTCCTTCTAATTCAAAAAATTGGCTAAACCGATCGCAATTAATCAACTCGAATTCTTATTGAATGCCTTCTATATTCTTGAAATCGTTCCAGCCATTTAATAATAACTTCTCTTTCGAAATTGAGCAAAAAATTATATCGATATTTGCTTAATAATTTCTAAAGTAAATATTCTGTACAGATATTTCTTCTAAAGCTCAAAGTAATGATCAAACCATAAAAAAATATTTGAAATAGGATTTTTAAAGAGTAAAATATTTCTTTGTAATATATATTTGAAAATGTACAAGACTAGAACCCTTACAATTGAATTAATTTATACAAATTTTCAAAATATTTTAATAAATTAATGATATATACAAATTATATAATTAACTTGTAATCTCCTGAAATTGGCACTTTTATCTTTACGAAATTATGAATTTGAATACTGACACTCATTTTGTACATGATGCACTAAATTTTTATAAAATACTCTAATCCAATACTTCGATCTTGTAAGGAAATATAATAATACAAAATATTTGCCAAATAAAATTGAATAAAATTGGTAGTGTAAACTTTAAAAACCTTAACCATTAATATAAATATTCAAAATTGTACAAATCTGATAACACTATTGATATAAATATTTCAAATATTTGTTATTTATCTGCCGGAGTGTAGTACATTGAATTGATGTAACATTTAGTGAAAGCAGTTACAGTAGACCGATCAGGCACACTTTGAGCCATTCCATAAATTGCCATCTAAAAAAAAATTCATTATAAAATAAATTACGCATAAATGCATGTAAATAATCATTGCAATACCTTTCCCTCAACAGGAGCACTTGGATTTTTCATAATTTCTGCAATACAAGATTTCATATCATCTAGAAATTGATCAGCTACACCATTTTGAGTATGAACATGAGTTATACAAATATGTATCCTGGAAAATATAAATTTATATAATATAAGTTGTGCTATGAAAATATAAATATAATATTACCCTGATGGAAATTGCAGGACATTAAGACTCCATCCCATACCACCAAGTTTATCAGCTAAATGATAAATATCAAATACTTTAGAACCAAGTGCTACTACAGTTGTCGCAGGTTTTCCAAAAATGAATACTTCATCAATCTTACGAATCCTGTAAGACATCATTTAATAATTAAATTTTAATTCCTAGTTTTTAAATGTTATAGTAGAAAATATGCAATTCAAAAATTTACTAACTCCTTCTCTACATATTTAGTTGTGTCTATAATTTTCTTTGTTGCATCAATGTATCCAGTTTCACCAAATCTTAACAAAGTAGACCAACATGCAGCTATTATTCCACCAGTTCTTGAACCATTTACAGTGGGAGAACCGTAGACACCACCAGGCCAATCAGTTGTAACCACAAACTGGTGATCACGGTATTTCTTATCTGAATATAAGATCACTGAAGAACCTTTTGGTGCAAATCCATACTATAAAAAATAATATATTATGGATAATATAAACTTAAACTAAAATCAATGGAAATTCATCTTTATAATGAATTTACCTTATGAGTATCAGCAGAGATACTAGTTACACCTTCAACTTCAAAATCAAATGGAGGTAATTCAAAGCCTGCCTTTCTCATAAAAGCTATAACAAAGCCCCCTAAGCAAGCATCAACATGAACTGGTATATTATATTTTAAGCCCAACTCAGCAACCCCTTGAACATCATCCATAGTTCCGTAAGGAAAGTTTGGTGCTGATGCTACCAGCTACAAACACAAAAAAATGAGACAAAACTGAAATAGCATATGTATATTAAATACAAATTAACAAAACAATTACCATACAAGTGTTTCCATTAATTGCTCGTTTCATAGCTTTTAGATCAACAAGTGTTGTTTCTGGATCAACTCTTACAGTTCTTACACCTAATCTAAAATAACAAACAATAATATAATAGATAATCTTAAATTTTTACCAATTATATTACTGTGAACAAATAAAGTATATACCCAAGATATTGAGCGGCTTTATCAAAACCGGAATGAGCAGTAACTGGCATTACTATATTTGGTTTTGTAATGCCTCGTTCTCTAGCATAGTCTCTGTAAGCTTTGCAAGCCATAATTATAGACTCGGTTCCACCTGTAGTCATCTGAATTTGAACATAATTTAATGAATTTGATATAATTATTCATTAATACATATTGCAACCAAATTTTCATTACACTTACAGTTCCACAAGCATTTGGACCACCATGAAAGAGTTTTGCCGTAATCCTAACAACTTCTGCTTCCATTTTACTAACACCAGGGAAAACATCGGGATGAAGAGGATTTGTGTAAGAGGTCATACCATAAATTTTTGTGTTCAGCTCAATTAATTCTGGGTCATAGTAATAAACAGCTCCTGATACTCTTCCTTCTTTCCATTTGTATGTACCTTAAGAAAAATTAATGATACTAATAAAATGGTATTTAAAAATAAGTTTTTTAACAATATCGAGTTCAAGTAATGATATATATTTACCCAAATTCAAATAAGATTTGGCCATTTTTACGATTTCTTCATCACTCAAACCTTGTTCAGGTAATGTAGTAATATAAGGCACATCCTGCATCCTCTTTTGAATATCCTTATCGAATTGTGCAGATATTTTATTAAGTTCATCATCAATGCGTTTTTTTACATATGGTATCTTCTTCGCCCATTTAAACAGGGATTTCAGTAATCTTGTCTTAATGCCTATAAATATAAATAGTAATTCAATTTAAAACATGTAATACAGTTTTAAATGTTTCATATATAAATAATTTATCGTATATAGTTAGAATAATTCACAAAGATGTAATGAGTGCTATTGAGCAGATTTATTTTGTTTGATGAATCTCAAAATAGCATGTATATAGTTATTGATTAGCATTTATAATTTGTGGCGTTTAGTATATTAGATCTACCTTATATATGTAATATATAATTTTGTAATAAAATACCTTCATCAGCTGTTAATAGATCATGAAGCCATAAAAAGCTTATAACAGATGTGGCTGTAATAGCTATAATTTGCCATGGTTCTTTAGAGGCAAGTCTTGCATTTATTAAAATTCTTAGTTCGTTTAAACTCGGTTTTATAATAGACATTTTAAATAAATAATTTAAGTATCACCACACACACATTGTTTAGAATAAATAATATATTGAATAAAGAAATTGCGATATCACATAAAATATTTATAATGTTATCAAATCTTAGAGATTATCTTATCTTAAGCCTATGAACACCGATGTGGCACAATGCAAAATAAATATGTAATCGATTGTAATCGATATCTTATTATTAGCGTTGATTCATTAACGTAATGAGTAAATGCATGTCATGGCCCAGTTAGGTCATAATTAAATAAATAACAAGTAATTGATTACAAATAACCTATGTAGCAAAACAAAACGTTTGTCAAAATACGACTACTGTCAAAAAAAATAATGGCGAAGATAAACGATTGACAACGATTGACGGCGATTGTACAACCATGTGAAAAATTTTTTAACACAGGTTATACAAAAAATCTAAACATTTGAGAACTACTTGGCGTTTATCTTTTCTTCTTAAGAAATGTTCTCTTAATTCAAAAAATAAATAAATCTGTTTATATGAATCTAAAGCCACTTTTATCATTAATATAATATTTAAGACTAATGTGCAAAATAAAACTATTTAAAAAATAGGCCTAATTTTCTGCAAACCTAATACTGTTGGCAAACCTGTTGAGCAAACGCTCGATGTTCTCGCTAGAAAGTCAAATATTTATTAAACATGTCTGACGTCAAGTGCGCAAGCGCTTTATTTTGTATTAACGTTGATTTTTAACAGTTTTGTTTATTAAATATTTGTTAATAAAAATGATTTAAATTAATTAATTTTGAAAAAATATGAACTATCGTTTTTGTGATATATTTTGTAATAACATTAGTAAATTAAATAAATGTTAATGCGAGTGATTCTTTGTTTAATGTGTGATTAAGGAGACGAAACATTAAAGGATGAGATGTAAGTAATCTTATGTTTATTTTAAATTATTTTGCATTGTAATTTGCTGCAAATTTTATAGTTTTTCACTGGAAGCATTATGACTAAATCATTTTGTTTTCTACATATGCAATATGTTTCAAAACTATTATCCTTAATAGAGAATGTTTTTAATAATATCGTATTAACATTTTACATCGTTTTGAATGTACTGTCATGTTTATTTCTTGTATGATTCGTAAAGCTTTTTATGAAAGATCATAATATTTGTGTTTGAAGGTTATGAAGATTTTGATCACTTTTACTAGTTGCCTGTTCGGGTTTGTATATATTTTGATTATTTTAAGAAAAAGCAGTTTTGTCATATACACCAACAAGTGTAACATAATTTGATGCATATAAATTAATTCCAACATTTGCATTGAAAGCATTTACTTTTTGCCTTGTCCAAACAGCATTTAGATTATTGAAAAAAAATTCTCAAAGCATTTACTTTTTGTGTTATTCTTATTATCCTTCTAATAATTCAGCAACCTTCATGGTACATATATGTACTCATTTTTTTCTGTAATATGTAGAATTATACTTTCAATAATCTTCATAATAAAATTTTTATTTAACAAAATACTCTTATACCAGAACTAGATTTTTATCATACTATGTATTCAAAAATTGAGTCCTCGAATTTCAAAGTAAATAATCATTTAAGAGTTTTGGGCTGACTATAAAGGCGCATACTATTGTCATCCATTTCTCAGAAAATCGAAATATGACCCTACAGAGGTACCTGCGTTGCTCAAACTTCTTCAAAGACAGCAAAATAATAGTAATAACAGATTTTGGGATAAGCACAAAGCCCTTCGAAATGTCTTTACAAATATAACTTCTGTTTAAAAGAAGTACTTATACACACACTTTCAATTTCAAAGGTTTTAATAATATTTATGTCTATATTCATGTAATGTTTATATTAATTTTTAACTTCCCGTAGGGTAAGTTATTGTAATGGGCCAAAAATCGAAATTGAACATTTTTACATTTCTCGACGTTATTAAGGTTTCTGAACATTTTGGCATACTTCAGAAAAAATGGATGTGTGTGTGTGTGTATGTATGTATGGATACAAATTTCCAGTCACGTTTTCGGGCGCACGGATCAACCGATTTGAATGGTTCAAAACGCATTCGATTCCTATTGATAGGGAGATGGGCTGATTAGTTTTTGGCAAAGGCAGGTCCAGCAGTTACGGAGATAAAGAGCAAAGAGTGCATAAAATAGAAATCGAGTTTTTGAGAGAACGGAGCATCCGATTTGATTGATCTAAAAAACATTCAATTAGTAATGATTGGAAGAAAGTTTTTGGCAAAGGCAGGCCCAGCCATTTCGAAGATACGGAGCTAAACGTGCAATAAATGGCAGTTTTAGAGAGAACTAAGCGTCCGATTTAAATGATTCAAAGAACTTTCCGCTTGTCTTAACAAAATAATTGATTTTGGAAAAAAAATTTAGGTTTCATCTTTTTTTTTTTCTCAAAAAAAATTTTTTTTGTGTATCGAAAATAATTCAGATTTTATTTTTAATTCTGACTATAGTTCTAATATACTTTAAACAAATAATTTCAACTCTACAATTCAGTTTATATAATTCTTATAAATATTAGACAATGTTACAATATTAATAATAATCTATTTGAAAACATTCAGTATTCCTCGAACATTTTGTTACGGTACGGGAAGTTCCAGCAATTTGCCTTAAGGCACGATGCCATACACCCCACTAGTTTATGTCTATATTCATGTAATGTTTATATTAATTTTTATTATTCAACATCTTTGTCATACAAATGATTATTTAATGCACTTGACATAATCAAGAACCGTATCAATCCATTCTCTATCTCTGAATATGATAATGCAGTACACAATCATATTAATCTGTAGCGAATATACATGAGTATACATGAGTCATTTATCTATGACACAAAAATGTTCTTTTTCTCAGATTGTTTAGATTTGATCGCCTCCGTGAAAACTAAATAAATACGTTTGTACTTGGTGCATCTGAATATAAATATTTATTTTAAATTTCTGTTTAGTAAGTTTTAGTTTAGTTCGTGACTGTGGAAATTGCAGCCACTATATAAATGTCTGCATCTCCCCTTTACATCAACATCCGTTCATAACGAGGAAGGTAATTGGCTCGTTCCGACATCAATGTGAATTTGTAACAACACAAGGGCAGAATGATAAATCTATTTCATTTTGCTTAATAGTAATAGTAAATTATATTAGCTTGAGATTCTTAACTTTTTGTGCCAGAATTTGAATAATAAGGGTCAATTCAAAAAAAAAAAATACATAATTGCATTTTTCTTCAACTTTTCTCAATTTGGTGCAATGATTTACTACGTGCACGAAATTTTCTGGTAATTTTCACCTTCGTCATTTCTTTCTTCAGGAGAAATTCTCAAGCTCCTTTTTGTGAGCAAACTTTACGCGTAGAAATTCTATTTTTGGGTAGAGAAATCTTTTATTTTGAACTTTTATTAATAAGCTATACGGTTATTGGAAGTTGTTGAGTGGTTAAAGTTTATAACTCCATATTGCTTCTGATTTCCTGTTAAACTATAGTTCATTTAAAAAAATTGGTTCATAATTTATTAACTTCCCGTAGGGCAAGTTATAGTAATCGCAAAAAAATCGAAAATGAAAATTTTTATATATCTTTACGTTTTAGAGGTTTCTGAATATTTTGGCATACCTTAGTAAAAATGGATTTATGTGTGTGTGTGTGCGTGTGTGTGTGTGCGGATACAAATTTTCGTCGACGTCTTTCGGGAACACGGATGAAGCGATTTGAATAATTACAAAAAACATTCGATTTGTGCTGATGAGGAGACGTGCTGATTAGTTGTTGGAGAAGGCAGGTCTAGCCGTTCCAAATATATGGGGCAAAAAGTGCCAAAAACGGTAACTCAGTTTTTAAGAGAACGGAGTGTCCGATTTGAATAATTCCAAAAACATTTTATTTGTACTAACTGAGTGAAGAACTGTTCAAATTTTTGGAAAGGCAGGTGCAACGACTTCGGAGATATGGAGGAAAAATAAAAAAATGAGCCATTTGGCGTTCAAAAATAAACATTAGGCATATGCATATCAAATTATCAGATATTTTATAGAGATTTTAACAATAAGTATAAATTTTGTTTACATTCCTATGGGTTCCGTACCAATACTTATCCGTTAGACGGCGGCACGGCGCTTACGCGCTTCGATATTTTGTCTCTATGCAGTTAAAGCAATACGATTGCTTTGAAAAAAAGTTCAGAATTTTCAAAATATTTCAAAATACACTTTTCTTCAAAAAGTCTTTTTTTTTTTTCAATAAAAAAGTAAATTTTTGTCAAAAATGTATAGTTTCTCAAAAATCTAATTTTTTCAGAGTAATTTTTTTTTAAATGTTAATCTTTTAAAAAAAAATTTTTTGGTACGGAAAGTTCCAGCAATTTGCCTTAAGGCACGATGCAATGCGCCCCACTAGTTCAATGTAAATTTTACTCACATTTATATTGATTTTTCAAGCATTTACAAACTACAGCCTGCAGACCCTTATCATCTTTCAAGGACGGCATCTGATGGGTCCGTTTTTCTGTTTTTATGCCGGAAATGCCATAAACTAATAGAGCTCGTATTAATCCTGGAACGAGGCCTCATTTATACAAATCGAGAAAAAAATCACACATTTTTGGTTTCGGAACATTGGATTTAATGAAAATTTTAACACAGTACAAAGTGTCAGAGATGACGCTGTATGTGTAAAAAGAAAAGTGTTTTCCGCTTTTCTGTTGAAATCTTTCTTCAATTTTCTTTGCTATAAACCTCACGGAGCCCGAGACCTTTCCAACGAATACAAAATCGTCGAAATCGGTTCGTGCGTTCTGAAGTTATATCGTCAGGAAGGAAAACCCGACTTATTTTTATATAATAGATAATGAGTCTTTGCAAAGAAATTTGCATCGCTCTATTACTATTCTCTAACAAATTAACAGATGTAAATAAGTGCGAAAATTAACGGAAGTTGTCTCTGCTTTTTAGAAACGCTTTTAGTCCTGATTTGGCTTACAAGCATATAATGAGATTGGACATGATTGAGATAGCATTGTTGTGACTCAAAGCTCTTGAGTCCCATATATCCGAGAACGCGGTTTTATATTTCTCTGGCAGTTTATTTAAAAAATTGCTGTCACCTTGTTTTGTGGGAAAATCGGTCATGCTTCCTTCTTGGCCGTGTTGCAAAAATGCTGAGATTAATAATAATAAGAGACCCAGCTGCTGATAATTTACATACTAGTTTATTTTTATTTTTTTATTATGATTGGGAGAGGTAATTGGCCTCGGAGAATTTGTTGGAAAAACGCAAATTTATTTATGAATCATGGGGTATTTGGTCTGAAAAGCCTGGATACTAAACATATATACTAAACATATTTTATATTTCGTATATATGCATATTGGGGTGGTCCTTAATATGGACATTTTCGAATTTCCTTGCTCCCAAGGGCTCAAATGGTTCCAAATTGATAAAAAACAATTCTCTGAAAGTTTTAGCTCTTAATATTGTCTTTTAGATAGAGTGCAATTAAAGTTCTGTATGAAAATAGCATGAAAATTTTTTCAAAAATTTTGCAGAGCGTCGAATTTTCAATAAAAAATGACACGAGTTTTCACTTTTAATTCATTTGTCGCTGAGTTATATTTAAAATTTTTTTTTAATGTTCAATTTTTTTCATGCATGCTATTTCCATGCAAAGTTTGATTAATTTGCGCACTATCTAAATGTTAATATTAAGAGCTCAAACTTTCAGAGGATTGTTTTTTATCAATTTGGAACCATTTGAGCCCTTGGGAGCAAGGAAATTCGAAAATGTCCATATTAAGGACCACCCTAATGCATATATGCATTCTGCACTAATGGCCTTATATTTCACTGCGTGTGAAAATGCATTATTCTGCTCTGTTATATTAAACTTGCACATGTTAATGTAGTAGCAGTATTTTCAACGCAGAGAGATAATTATTCTTGAAAGGTTATATCATGTAAATTTAACAATAATGGATTTATTATTATGCAAATATTACTAATTAAGATAACAATTGCCTTTATTATTTTCCTGCGTTCTAATTGCATGTGATCCATAACTAGATATGATTTAAAATCATTAAAGATAAAGCTTTATACGATGTACTTACGCATACATGCTTTAAACTCTAACTTTATTTTTAATGCAAATTTAGTGTAATGAAGTATGTATTTTATGTTCTATAATATAAATGATTTTTTTTGCAGGAAGTGAAAAAGCTACAGCAAAATGGTCAGCCAGTCTGTGATAAAAGAGTAAGTACTATTATATTACAAGTACTATTTTTATTAAAAGTTGAATGTATATTATATTTTTCTATCCATATCTATTTCAATTTTCAATTTATCGTTTCGTGCATTTAAATTCCTATAAAATTATGAACTGAAATTTGGTTAATGTGTTGTAAAATATCTTTAAGCTTTTGATATGAGGATCAATTCACTGTTCTCTTTATATATTGATGACAGAAAATTATCGAAGTTCTTGGCTAAAGATGTTAAATTTTCATTACTGTTAATCGGCTTTCCCATTTTCCTTGGGTTGTCAATCTCTGCATGCTGTATTTATAACTCAGGCCGTTCACATGTGCTATGGGAATTTCAGGAAAATTGCCCTGCAGTGTCGTACTTTTATAATCTATACATACCTATTTTTATTATACAAAATCCATGATTTTTACACTAATATAGGCTTAAAGATTCTATTAATTAGTAAATTAAAATCTGCGACTTATTTATACATCTTGAATTTACATTTATGAGGCGTACAGTTGATTTATAAATAATTATATCTGATGAGTTATATGTCTTCGATTTTTATTCTTTTATCATTATTTACATATCTATTCAACATATGCATATAATTCAAAACACCCGTTTTGTGCTTCTTTAAATGAATTTTCTATATATTTATAGAACCCCAAGTTAGTTTCTATAAATAGAGTAAACTATAAATTTACCTTGGCTTTCTGAGCGGAAAATTATGTGACTACATGTGATTGAGGGAGATTATTCGACTTAAAAACTGAAACAAATGCTTATTGTACTGCAAAGAAAAATAGTATTTCTACACTTACATTATTCTGATTATTCTAGTTTAATCTAGATAAATTAAAGACATAGGTAAATCAGGAAAATCTCTATGTACTAATCGAAATGAAAAAATGCATATTATGTATTAAATTGAAATTTTTTATAAATATTCAAATCAATCGACTTTTCTAATATTTTGTATTGCATTTGTGTTATTCTATATTCTATACACTTTTTTGGGTTATATAATTTTTATTGTATTATTGCATTGAATTATTTTTTATCACAACAGCTCTATATTAGAATCCAACAAATTGTTTAATAAATGTATGTTCTTTCTATCTATCTATCATTTATTTATTCATCGACTTATTATGACCGTCATCCAGATGTTAATTGGATGACGAGGATGATATTCTTTCTTTTTTGCAAATAATTTTTAATTAATATTTTTTTCAAATAATTTTCTGCTGCCATTCGTTTTACAATAAATGATCCATTCACCATTTTTAATGCCGATTGTAAAAATCATGGTTGATTTTTTTGGTAACCAATTTAAAGCTAGGATTTTTGACAGAAATTCAAATAATTTATTTGATAATGTTTTTTTTTGGATCATTTGGTATAAAGTTATTATATTTTCCTAATTATTGCGATTGCTGTCCTGAAATGGACAACAATAAAACTGTAGGATGAAAACAAGACTTTGAAAATGTAAAATCTTCTTTCCATTGTCAGACATTTAGAAAATTGACATATGTTAATGTAACATGACTTATTTTTCATCCAGGGTAATCAATATCTAGAATATTTAACTTCTCGTAGGGCAATGAAAATTTTTATATATCTTTATGTTTCAGAGGTTTCTGAATATTTTGGCATACCTTAAAAAAAATGGATGTATGTGTGTGTGTGTGTGTGCGTGTGTGATGTGTGTTCGGATACAAATTTTCGTTGACGATTTCGGGAACACGGATGAAGCGATTTGAATAATTAAAAAAACATTCGATTTGTATTGATAAGGAGACATTGCCATGCGCGCCACTAGTTCATTTCCTCAAATTAAGTTTTTTCAAAAACTGACCCAGAAATCATTGTCTCCGCACGCCACTGCTGTTTCACACGCTAGTGCAAGTGAAATGCGGGTCCTTTTGTACCGCGCTGCATTTCTTCAGTGGCACAATGCTCTCCGGACAAATAATAATCTCGGCTCGACGGTGGAAACAATCGGAAACATTGTTTCAAACAATCAGTAAACTGATAAAAAATAATTATTAGATTACAGTGCAAAATTAAGTGCGTTTTTATGTTGTGTTTTGTGCCAGTGATAAGTGTAATAAGAGTGAGTGGTAACGGGATAAAGATTTTTCTAGCTAAATTAGCTGCTTTCATAATAATGAATTAAATATTAGTCAATATAGGATACGTTAAAAATATATTTTCTTCTATATTTTTATGGGAGAGTTATTTTTTTTTTTTGGTTATTTAATTTAGAAGTCTGCGACTTCTAAATTCAATCTAGAGACTTTCCTCAATTTGGACTAATTGCTTAAACTATATGCACGTTACTTCTCAGTAAGGCTCACTTTTTCAACTATTATTTTTACTACTTCTTCTGCAGAAGACATCTCTAGATTATTTTTTAGGGAAAACTTTTCACGTTAAAAATATTTTTGTTCTATTATTGATAGCTTTTATAATTATGCTATATAGTTATTATCTCATCGATGTTATATTATTCAACAATAGATCTAGCTTTCCTAAGAATAATATTATATAAATTTTCTTAGGAAAGCTAGATCTATTAATCTCTCTATTCAGTAAATAACAAAAATATGATAACTTAGTCATAGAGAAAGGTCATAAACTTTATCATAATTTTTATTTACTTGCATTTTATATAATTATTGATTATTTTCATATTTATCTAATGTTTATCTTGGACAATTATTGTTTTTGAGGATGAAATCAATCTATTTAATACGATTTGAAGTTTTGTTATTCCCGTTTATTGGTGTTTTAAAATAGATCATATAATTGGCAGTTAACACCATTTGAAGTGCTTCTAAGAATATTTTTCTTTTAAAGATGATTTCTTTGAAGTTATTGTGCGT
This sequence comes from Ctenocephalides felis, assembly GCF_003426905.1. Taxonomy (NCBI): domain Eukaryota; kingdom Metazoa; phylum Arthropoda; class Insecta; order Siphonaptera; family Pulicidae; genus Ctenocephalides; species Ctenocephalides felis. The sequence goes on along the minus strand of NW_020539724.1, from coordinate 3,773,578 downwards.
AAGTGGAAATTCGATATAATGGTTTGCTCTTTTGAAAGTCTCTCTGCTAAAGCTGAAATATAAATCTTTCCAGTAAATCTTTTCAGGACATGGGTCCTAAAAACTGTTAAACGGCGAATCAAGTTATATCAGATTATTTTTTTGCCATTTGGAAAATTAATTTAAAATGTTTTTATAATATCTGCATCAATTTAAAACATTAGATTTAGGAAGGCACAAAAGCAATAAATCTATCACAACTCATGTCCTATCTATGTCAATTTACCATGCGGGATACTAATTGAAATATTACGTTTCGGGTTTAATTTGTGTGAAACTTTCAATAACTAATTATTTATAATTGGGTGGTCAAATAATATGCCGGCATATTTATGCTAAGTACAAAATACAATATGAAATTACACATATATGAATACGTTTATGTATTTATATTTATGGGTTTGTGTATTCTACTTCCGCGCTAGAGAAGCCAAAAGATTATTAATGTATCTTGAGACTAATTAGGTTCTTGTATGCTTTGAGATAAATTTATCAGTTCAGATAGGTAGAAGCAACTATTTAGCAAAACTTTACTACTGTTGTTTAAATTATTACTAAATCTATTTTGTTTGTTTTATCCACTATTGGAAGTCTATTATTTTTTTTAGAAACATCATTTAGTTTTTTCTCAATTACCATGGTCGATTATGTGTGAAATCAGCGAAAACACCAACGGTTTTTCAAATATTGCTGCAACCAATATGTTAGAGATAAAATAAATAAAACCATATTTTTATCATTCAAATACTTTTTTCTTTATCGAATGCACATAAAGTTCTATCTACAATTTCCGATAAGAAAACTGCAAAAGTGCTGATAATTACTTTTATATCTTAAACAGATCTGTTCTGTTCTGTTCTGTTATGTTAGTTAAGAGTGCATTTGTTAGCTTTTGAAACTGATATAAGTTTATATGAATCAGAACTGGAGAGTGCATTGTCCATAAGCAAGCTTGGCAATATAACGATGCTTCTATAAATACAAAAAGCATCTTTGGGGAACAACATGCACTCAGCGTCCAGACATTCATTACTATGTAGATCAGATGGATTCCGATTTAGATCCTGTGTGAATT
>NW_020539724.1:3727919-3771464 GCF_003426905.1 Ctenocephalides felis | reverse complement strand
GAAATCATTGTCCCAGCACGCCACTGCTGGTTCACACGCTAGTGCAAGTGAAATGCGGGTCCTTTTGTACCGCGCTGCATTTCTTCAGTGGCACAATGCTCTCCGGACAAATAATAATCTCGGCTCGACGGTGGAAACAATCGGAAACATTGTTTGAAACAATCAGTAAACTGATAAAAAATAATTATTAGATTACAGTGCAAAATTAAGTGCGTTTTTATGCTGTGTTTTGTGCCAGTGATAAGTGTAATAAGAGTGAGTGGTAGCGGAATAAAGATTTTTCTAGCTAATTTAATAATAATAAATTAAATGTTAGTCAATATACGATACGTTAAAAATACATTTTCTCCGATATTTTTATGGCAGAATTATTTTTTTTGTTTGGTTATTTAATTTAGAAGTCTGCAAGGAGACTTTTCTCAATTTGGTCTAATTTCTTATACTATGTGCATGTTACTTCCCAGTAAGGCTCACTTTTTCAACTATTATTTTCACTACTCCTTCTGCAGAAGTTTATTTTTTGGGGAAAATTTTACGCGTTAAAAATAGTTTTGTTCTATTATTGATAGCTTTTATAATTAAGCCATATAGTTATTATCTCATCGATGTAATATTATTCAACAATAGATCTAGCTTTTCTAAGAATAATAATCACGGGTCAACAAAGAAATTGGTGCAAACGATTTTAATGCTGTTTTTAAGTATATTTGGGGCGCTGATTTCAAAAATGACATTGTTCTTTTTCTATGAGCTTTAGTTTTCAAGATATGATATATAAGGAATGATAGTACAAAAATAGTAATACAATTCAGAATGTTATTTTAATGAGATATACCTACTCGTACATACAAACTTACAAGACCCATTCGGCCTTAGTTGGGACATTAGCTGACACTATGAAAAGTTCTTTTCGGTGAGGACCTAGAATGGACCTGGTTTCAGCAACTTCTTTCCAAGTTCCAGACTAGAACTAATACAAAAAAATTGTTTGCAGATTTGAAATCAGCGCCAAAAATACTATAAGAATCAGCTCTAACATTTGGTGCACCAAATAATAAAAAATTTTTTGTAGGCCTGTGTAATGTATAAATTTTCTTAGGAAAGCTAGATCTATTAATCTCTCTATTCAGTAAATAACAAAAATATGATAACTTAGTCATAGAGAAAGGTCATAAACTTTATCATAATCTTTATTTACTAGCATTTTGTATGATTATTGATTATTTAAATATTTATCTAATGTTTATCTTGGACAATTATTGTGTGTGAGGATAAAATCAATGTATTTAATACTATTTAAAGTTTTGTTATTCCCGTTTATTGGTGTTTTAAAATAGATCATATAATTGGCAGTTTACACCATTTGAAGTGCTTCTAAGAATATTTTTTCTTTTAAAGATGATTTCTTTGAAGTTATTGTGCGTAAGTGGAAATTCGATATAATGGTTTGCTCTTTTGAAAGTCTCTCTGCTAAAGCTGAAATATAAATCTTTCCAGTAAATCTTTTCAGGACATGGGTCCTAAAAACTGTTAAACGGCGAATCAAGTTATATCAGATTTGTTTGTTAGCAATTTTTTTTTGCCATTTGAAAAATGTTTTTAGGGTGTCTGCATCAATTTAAAACATTTTTAAATACATTAGATTTTGGAAGGCACAAAAGCAATAAATCTATCACAACTCATGTCAGTTTACCATGCGGGATACTAATTGAAATATTACATTTTGGGTTTAATTTGTGTGAAACTTTCAATAACTAATTATTTATAATTGGGTGGTCAAATAGTATGCCGGCATATTTATGCTAAGTACAAAATACAATATGAAATTACACATATATGAATACGTTCATGTACAAACGCACATTATATTTTTGTGTATGTATTTATATTTATGGGTTTGTGTATTCTACTTCCGCGCTAGAGAAGCCAAAAGATTATTAATGTATATTCAGACTAATTCGGGAGATAAATTTATCAGTTCTGAAAGGTAGAAGCAACTATTTAGCAAAAATTACTACTGTTGTTTAAATTATTACTAAATCTATTTTGTTTGTTTTATCCACTATTGGAAATCTATTATTTTTTTAGAAACATTATTTAGTTTTCTCTCAATTACCATGGTCCATTATGTGTGAAATCAGCGAAAAGACCAACGGTTACCCAATATTGCTGTAACCATATGTTAGAGATAAAATAAATAAAACCATATTTTTATCATTCAAATACTTTTTTCTTTATCGAATGCACATAAAGTTCTATCTACAATTTCCGATAAGAAAACTGCAAAAGTGCTGATAATTACTTTTATATCTTAAACAGATCTGTTCTGTTCTGTTCTGTTATGTTAGTTAAGAGTGCATTTGTTAGCTTTTGAAACTGATATAAGTTTATATGAATCAGAACTGGAGAGTGCATTGTCCATAAGCAAGCTTGGCAATATAACGATGCTTCTATAAATACAAAAAGCATCTTTGGAACAACATGCACTCAGCGTCCAGACATTCATTACTAATGTAGATCAGATGGATTCCGATTTAGATCCTGTGTGAATTTATTTATAAACGTTACTAATTTCAATTGGCAGATACATACTACAACCTAAGAGTATTTTAAAAACAATCAATCGTATCAATAGATTGGTTAGAGTAGTGCCCATTATATGAGTTTAAGATATTTTCTCTAATAAATCATTCTTAGCAAATCTTTAAGTGTGAAATTTACAACTGGGTGCAAAATCCTATAATTGTATAACGGACAAATATTTGGTAACTTGATTGATAACGGGTATTTATAATAGGAATTGTTTACCGTATTTAATTTTTGATTTTATACGGCTTTTATATTCTCTATTTACAACGAGTACGCTTGAATCTCGATTATATATTTGATTTTTCTCGTGAATTGTTGGAAAATTTTAGTTTACCGAAAGCTCAAAGATTTCTTATTTAGAAACAATTCTGTATAATAATTGTGTACTAATTAAGATCAAATGTGAAATTGTGTAACAGCTGACAAATCTTAATGCCATATGCCACAGTGCTTTTAATGTATGCATCTTGCAAATAGAGTCTTTTAATTAGGGAATTGATGCTCATAGCCAACTGCAGTTTCATTGAAATTAAAAGTCCCTGCATACACTTTTTTTAATTTACTTGCATTGTAAAAAAAAACTGTGGAGGAAATAGGGGTGTGTGATATTTATAGAATATTATTGAAAATCTTTGAAGAAAACCAGCATTGATAATTGACAAGCGTTTCTTGTCAATTACCAATTTATTACAAAAAGTCTTAATTTTTGAAAACGTGCGGCATTTGTGATATTTTTTATTGTGGTCCTAGAAATGTTATTTACGGTTACGGTTCCTAAGTTTGAATGAATAAAAATTAACCAAAATAACCGAAAACTTGTCATAATTTAATCAAACCTCTAGGTTGTACTTGAAGGCTCCTAATTTCCAAACAACGTGAGATAATTTCTTTTTCGAATTTTTTTTCAGGACAAAGGTACTATCACCCTTAATTAATACACAGAGCAACAAAGAAAATAGTGCAAACGATGTTAATGCTGTTTTTAAGTATATTTGGGGCGCTGATTTCAAAAATGACATTGTTTTTTTCTATGAGCTTTAGTTTTCAAGATATTATATATATGATATATAAGGAATGAAAGTACAAAATAGTAATACAATTCAGAATGTTATTTTAATGAGATATACCTACTCGTACATACAAACTTACAATACCCATTCGGCCTTAGTTGGGACATTAGTTGACACTGTGAAAAGTTCTTTTCCGTGACGATCTAGAATGGACCTGGTTTCGGCAACTTTTTTTTCAAGTTCCAGATTAGAGCTGATACAAAAAAATGGTTTGTAGATTTGAAATTAGCGCAAAAAATACTATAATAAAGAATCAGCAACAAAAAAATTTTTTTTTGTAGGCCTGTGTAATAGCTTGATTTTATTGTAGACATCAAAAACACGATAACTGTTCCAAAGCATTAATTTGTGCCATATTATTACATTAAATGTGCAATTTTCTCACCTATAAGATGTAATTATGATCAGCTAACACTCAACATCTACAAGTACATATCAAATTCAATAATTGATTATATATCAGAATCAGTTTATAGCTTAATTTTCATAAGTGTATTTGTATACGTATATTAATATATCACCTAATAAAAGTTTCATAATTTATTGGCTCTATGAAGTAACTAAAAACAAACATCAGCCGGTCTAAAAACAAGTGTTATTTACGAACTAATTGTTATTGTTGGCACAAGATTAAAGTGTTATTTGAAGATGACTATAAATTGAAAACAAAATTATGGACCAAACACAATATATGCCGTACTACTGTACGCCAGACGAAGCCGGCGGCTACGCCAACCCACAAATTGGCTACTTTTTGCCTCTGTCCACAGTTTACTGTTTGTCCTCGCCTCGGTCACGGAAAAGGTAAATATTAAGAGAAGAAGCAAAAAAATGTCTTCGGAGGCGAGTAATAGAACAATCTTAAAATAAAACTGCTTCCGTTTCGTACCGTGACATGAGTGAGATCATTACGCTTTTTTGGAATAAATATATTTTAGGAAGATAAAGAATATACACAAGAAACTAATTAATGTTTTATTAAAATGTGCGTTTTCACTATATATTAACAGATTGAAGCTGTTTTAAAAATATTATAATTTTGAAAATAATTGAGAATTTTTACAAGATTTTACATAAGCTATAGTATTTGTTAAATGGGATTATGCTAAATAGTCCAGTCATTTGGTCGTTTTTGCCGGTACAGTACTCCGGGAATTCTGAAAATTGGTAATCTTATAGATTTCGAGGTGCCATATTGAAAAAATGGCGTCAAAAAACAGCTTTTTTAAAATATCTCCTTTCTGGCTCATTCTACGATAAAAGTATCTATGTACGAATTAAACTAGAGAAAATTTCCTACAAATCTTTAGAGAACCGTTTTTTTGTAAAATTGATAGTTTCAGAGTACGGCCGCCTCAAAGTCTTTGCTGCTCTCGCCGTAGTATCAAATCTCTCCATATATGACAGCACTTTGAACAACAGCCTTTTTTTGCACCAAATGACTATACTAAAATATTATAACATTATTTGATTATTTTAATACAATTTTTTTCAAACATCTTTTATTTATCTCATTTGTTAAAGCATAAGAATAATATATAAATACAGAATAAAGAGGAGAATCAAATATCCATATATCAGGTTCTCATACCATTGTGATCAGTAAGTGTTAAGTAATTTATTACCGAGGCGCGTGCGATGTCAATGCATTCCTATAGGGGTAATTTATACAGCATTTATTTTTAGTTCTTTTCTACATAAAACTGTCATCTGTAGGCTTGCTCTATACAAGGGAACAACCAGAATGTGACAGAGATATTTTCTATCAATAGCATTTTTTAAGTAAAATTACAAAATTATGTAAAATTGATTTTTCTTCAATATCTATGATTCAATATATTAATTGCATGAACATACTGTTAAATCATTTGCTTAACAAAATTTTTATTAGATAATAATAAATAATAAATGGTAGACTGCCCGAAGGCAGGTCCATGGTGTGAGAGCCACCACAAATTAATGATTAACTTATTTTTGTTAGATATAAAAAGGTTTATCACAATTCTCTGAACCACGTGAAAGTAGTTGTTTAAGGGATCCATTGCAAATTTGCATATATTTTTGATTTTAATACGAAGGGCAAAAGGAAACAAAATGGTTTATTTTAGCTTTATTAATTTTAATCTTATTTTTTATTTTTAGAGATTCAAGTCCGTGTTCAAGACGATCATCAATCGCTCTTAACAATGGCATTAACGGATCAAATAATACCCAAGGGACTTCCAATGGAATATATAATCATCAATATAAAATCAATAGCAAACCAATTGAAGCCTTGGAAGTATATACAGAACCTGTCGATGAGGAACCTACGGTAAGTTTTTAAATAATATAATTTAGCACTATAATTTGATATGCTAATACGTAATGAAACTACAATTTTTGATTTATGTGTTTCAAAAGCCTATTGTATTTTTTTTTAAAAAAACATACAAGTTATAGTATTTCATAAAAATTGATAATGTTTGTTGTAAGAACAGTCCATTTTACTAAGCATGCTGAAACCACGTCCATTGCAATTTGAAAATAAACCTGTTTTTGGTTTTCTGATATTTTGATCACAACAAAAAAATTTTGAACTCGTCCAAACAGTTTCATGAATTTCATATTCATGCAGGATGACAACAACAGAACTCTTTGTAAATAAGAGGCTTCATCCGTTTTAAGGCCAGTGCCATGGATTTTGCTAATTCACTTGCATTAGGGTAGTAAAACTGATACTGAGTAGGGCCTGCATGGTTGATTATGTCTGGCCGAAATTCTCCTTGGGGGGTGAAGAACAATGCCCTGAAATATTATAAATTTGTATTAACTAATTATTTGTGCAAACGATTGAAATAGGAAATCTGATTGTTTCTTATCTTACCTAGGAGTGTATCCTCCATCTGGCATATATTTTTTGTCCTTTGGCTCTTGATCATCCCTTAGATTTACCATAATGAAAAAGTTTGCTAAACGTATCATCTCAGGACATTTTCTTGCACTTTCTGCGAGAGCGCAGCTGGAACTGCACCATGACTATCGGAAAAGAAAATTTATAATTATCTTATTGAAGTTAACAAAGTTGTTGTAATTGTGTTCGTATTCACCTTGTGAATTATCACCAAAAGTGGTTTATCGTCTTTGGCCGCAGTCGCCATTCCAGATTTAATAGTAGGCATCCAAGGATAATAACCCCCAAAACCCTGTCCGAGACACGAGATTGCGTGGGCGTAGGTCCGGGGCCGCCCATTTTCGCACCACAACGAACCTGAATGATAATAATTAAATTCTATTCATTTATTTTAGGTTTTTGACAGACAGGATATAGATATATTTTATAATGAAATTAATTTATTTATTTCAAATTATTTATTACTCACAATCACACACGTCAGAATGATCAATTGAGGAAAGGCTAGTTGTTCGGTTAAATATATTTCGCCTTAAAAATTTCTATTTAAAATGTGATTTTTTTTAATAATACTCACCTCTATATGTCTCCACAACTGAGTTGTGCTTCATGTTTAGCAAAGCCATTCTACTGACCAAACGTGATCCCAGCATGGTGCGATTGATACCCCGTTCGTCGCCTTTAAAACACCTTCTGTATATTTTTATATTTCTGTGGTTTGCTCCTGACCAATATGGTCATTAACTTTTAATTATTTTTTTCGTCATTGTTTGATTTTATACAAAAATTTTACATTTTTTTTTATTGTCCGCGCGAACTTTTATTGAAATTTTGCTATTTTTTTATTTTTAATTTTAATGATTGAACGCCGCGTTTTGTTTCATCGTTTACTGGGATTGGGGTACTAAATATTTTGAGTAAACAAATGATTTATTGATTGCAGTGGGCCATGATGTGAACTTGTAATGTCTTGTTGACACATCATCAGCACCGTTGATAAGGAAGATGATCAGCACATTAACTGATCATCAGTGGCGGATTAAGCTTTCTGCCGCCCTAGGCCCTATCCGTTCAGGCGCCCTTTTTAATAGACAAAATTTTACTTTTTTAATTAAACAATTTATTTTAAATTATTTAGATATAATTTTTAACTTTGTGTTGGGTAAGTTATAGTAATTTAAAATAGTAATTTCGGAGTTACGGAGCAAAGAGTGCAAAAAATAGAAATAGATTTTTGAGAGAACGGAGCATCCAATTTGAATGATCTAAAAAACATTCAATTCGTAATGATGGGGAGAAGTGGTAATTAAATTTTGGCAAAGGCAGCTCCAGCCGTTTCGAAGATACCCAGCTAAATGTGCAAAAAATGGCAGTTTTTGAGAGAACTAAGCGTCCGATTTGAATGATTCAAAGAACTTTCTACTTATTTTAACAATTTTTTTTTGTGTATATCGAAAATAATTCAGATTTTATTTTCAATTCTGATTAAAGTTTTATATCTCACATATACTAAAGAATTATTATATGCTTTTAAAAAGAATAATAGTTATTAATTTTGAATTAGAGGTTGAAAAAATACTATATACATACTACAATGCGAAGAGATAAAATATGTTTTATCAAAATTATATAACTCTTCGCATTGTAGTATTTATAGTATTTATTCAACTAATTCAAAATTAATAATTATTGACAATATTCTTCCTGAAAGCATCTAATAATTCTTTATGAAGTTCTGAAAAAAAATTTAAAAATAACATTAACCACATATTAAAAAGCAAAGATTATTTTGCAAAAATTTTATTTTAAGATATTTTGACACATATATTGACACATTTATGTTTATTAATTAACATAATTATTTATGTATTTTAATTTTGATAATTATATGTACTTAATGAGGATGCAACTCTTTTCCTCACCACCCATGGGGTAGAGTTGCCAGGCGCGTTTTTTTTAATGTGGTGTCGCCACAGAAATAGATACTTTTATTCATATTTACGTTTCTAACATTTCAGATGGAAATGGATATAGTGTAAATACTACTAAGTATCGATTTGTGCAGCCCTAATCCACTTAAACTAATTATACCTAACTGATATCGCGAAAAGAACAATCCCCGCGAAATGACCTAATGTACCCAAAAATTTCGGTTTTTAAAAATGAAAGAACCTCTCGAGGTAAAGAAAAAAATCAATAAAAAATCTTATCTTCAGTATTTTAGCGGTGATTGTAAATTTATAAAAAAAGAGCATTTACATGATGTACCCCCCAGATCCACCATGTAAACACTTGAAAAAAAACTTCATAGGTTCCCAGCCTATGAAGTTTAAGGACAAATGATAATTAATTAATTAATGTAAAGAAGAGCGCGAAAAATATAAGAGAGGTTCTTTCATGACGCCACCCTTTTGAGCTCTGAATAAAAGTACGCGAACAACCCCAAAAAAGGTACGACCGAAGATTTTAATGTCAAAACGTCCCCTAACCTGATATTAACTAAATAATACTATAATAATAGAAAGTCTTATCTCACAGTTAATTTTCCTTTCGCTTATGTCAAATCATCCAATCCAGTTGTAGGCGGTAGTTCAGGTAGAAGTGGTGCTAGTTGGTTTTGAGTTGATGATATTTTCTGCCAAATCTCGTGCAAGACCTAAAAAGAGGTAAACATAGAATTTCATTACATTTATTCGTATGGGTTGCAGAAGTAATTGTTGGTACCCACTTGCACATATCCTTTAATTCGGTAGTGGTCTCTTGGTGGTTCGTGTATCTCTTGGTAAAACATATAGACATACAATAAAATGTCTTCTTTGAAAGATATCTGAAATGAAAAAAAAAACACTAATGCCCCTAAAAATAGGGACAAACAAATAAACGGGGCCCCGTATATATAAAATATATGGTCATAACTAATAATAAGGTCAAATTAACAATAATAGGGTAAAAACCTTTAAATATGCGTATCCTCCTGGCAGTTATTTGGAAGTCCTTGTGCTTTGTGGTGCGAAAAGCAATCAATTCTGTAACCCTGAAATAAAAAGAAAAAAGATTTATACATATTACTTAGCAGTATGCCAATAATTTTAGTGTCTTGGTACATCAATTGGTCTGGCCAATTTCCTCCTATGGGTTGTGGAAGTAGTTCTTGGTACTCACTTGCACATATCTTCGATTCGGTAGAGGTTTTTTGGTAGTATGCTTGGTAAGAAATTTTCTTAGAGAGATATCTGAAATGAGATAAAAAAAGCACAAGTGCCCCTAAAAATAGGGACGAACATACAAACGGGGCCCCGGTAACAAAAATAAAAATATTTTATATTTATATATAATTAAGGTCTAACTACTTAATATTAACTTATGAATACGAGAAAACCTGTAGGTATCCATATTCAGGTGAACTGAAAGGGTTAAGGGTACTCTTGTTAGAGTGTAAAGATTGCTATTTGGTATGTTTAGCATCTCATTCCCCAATATGAAGGGTTTACCTTAGCGCCCTAATTCGACTCAACAAAACCTGCAGTTACCAGTGGAGATTTTAACTAACTACACAATTAAAACAGAATCTACTTACCAACTTATTGATTGTTACCGAGTTATGTTTACAGATCCGAGAGCTTGACCGCACTTATGTATAGTGATGCATTAAGCCTAAATTCGAATGTACTAACGATGGGGTAATGATAAAGCTAGAAATGATTAAAAATGTATAGAACGGCGTAATTACGCAGGAGAAAGCTTAAAATCGGAAAACTCGATCGGATTTTTCTAGATCGTGTTCTTTTTCCCTGGCACAACATCACAACCATCACTAATGCACTAACTTGTGTCCTCCGTATTGGATTGACCACCTGAGAGGAGTGATACTAAAAAACGATCGCGACTCCGGACCTCATACGATAGGAGCCTTATAGGCAGGTGGGGATTTAGTTTAGGAGTTTAGAAACTCCTTGGAAATGATGTATGTAGTCTTTATCGCGATTCTGGACCACATACGACAGGAAGCATATAGGCGGGCGTCGGATGTAGTTTGCACTAAAGGTTGTGCAACCCTTTGGAAACATTGCATGCTGTCGTTACAAAGACGCAATCACCTTTTAAGTATCAGTCCTCTGAGGTAGTCAATCGAGTCGGAAGTACACAATTAGTGTATAGTGGTGCGTGTGTTGTTCCATGGGCGAAGAACATACAGTCCAGAAAAAGTGAGAATTCTCCGATTGTATGCGATCCCCTTTGTCATCACGCCGTATCATACACATCTATAATTTCAAGCTTTTTCATCAACCAAAACAATAGTATATCAGAATTTAGACTTAAGACATGACTACAAAAATACAGTCATATCTTCGCACCTACGACGAACACAACTAGGTAACATTAAATAAGTTAATAAGTATAGATTCTGTTTCATTCGTGTAGTTAGTTACGCACTCTACATATAACTACCGGTTTTTATTAAAAGTCAGATTGGGGCGCCAAGGTAAACCCTGTATATTGGTAAACACAATGCTAAGATTAACCAAGTAGCAGTCATTGCACCCCAAAAAGAGTACCTTCAACCTTTTTAATCCACCACAATCTCCTAGCAGTCCTGGTGCTTGCCGTCGCGGCGAGAAATTAATTCTGCAACCCTGAAATGAAAAGTGACTTGAAAGAAATGAAATAGACAATGACTTATAAATACTATGTAGTACCCTACTCGTATTTATTCCAGTGCTCTGGTACATCATATCGGTACACATGTTCTCCTGTTCGTTGTAGTACTCAACCCCCTGGTATCTTTAGTCGAGGCCCATTTACACTAAAATAAATGTCAATTTTGTTATTTTTTTACATAATTTAGGGTTTTGTATCATCTTACCTTTTTTTTAACTTCAAACAGTACGTCTTCAACGTTTCTCCGTTTAGGAGACTTATTGTGCAATCACAAAAAATTTAAATTATTTAATTAAAATATGTTCATTGCATTACAGTAGAAAAATCAGTCAAAATAAAAACAAGTAATTTATTTAACAAAGTTTTTAGATTTTTAGACGAGTTATTTACATCCATGCTACTAATAAAATAGTTCCAAATTATACATTGTACATATAATACTAATTATAAATTAAAGTGTATGGGGTTGCGTTGCTTCTGGGAAAAACATCGCAAGGACCCATACACCGAATGAACAAAAATAATTTATTAACGAAACGCGAATTACTAGAACCTGCCGTGGGGGGTAGGCGACAGGAACACATTTAAACGCGGAAATCGTTTTAAACGATATTAAAATTACGAATAAGTCCTCGCACGAACAAAAAAAAAATAAAATGTGGACGCAAATAACTCAAAATTATAATTCAACAAAATTATAAAAAATAATTAAAAATTGTCAATGTGATTGAATAAAAAAAAAATTCATGCACAATAAATTCCTAAAGCAATCCGCCACTGCGCAAAGCACTATGAAATCTGAAACAAAACAAATGTAGTCAATCGTAAATATTTGAAACATAAGATTTATATTAAAATTTAATATTATTTAATTATATTTAAATTTAATAATCTAAAGATTGCATTAAATTATTTATGTTAACTCAAAGGCTAAAATTAAATATTTTCACAACAATAAACACTAAGGCGACACTTCAGCACAAATATATTGAATTAGAAAATGTAACGCAAATCGTTTAATATTAAAGAGACGAATTTTTACTTCAATTTATTTATATCGAATTAACCAAAACACAAGTTCCATGACACGTATTTGAAACTGAATGCACGAAATGATTACATAATACATAAATATTTTTCAAAAGACTTACCACTGGCTGTAGTGTCCACCAAGCGAGCTCCAAATTCAGAATGACTTTAGCTGTTATTACGCACCTCTTTTATTGGGGTCAGAAAGGGACAAAACTATGAATTGTTACCAGATGATACTAAAATTCAAAAATTGTTATCTAATTGAATAGTTTCGGGTTCGGAACCATAGAGGGTGCAATACAGAAATTTTATTGTACCTCACAATCAGTCATAATTCAACCTTCGTGGCGAGATGGTCGAAATTATTACTGCTAATATTTGCATCTAGTTCTGTTTGATTCATATATTTGATTTGATTGTGAAGTATTATTTGTATTAAATACGTTTTTATTTGTATTTGCGTCTTATTAACTTGTGCGTTTTTATATATAATTGTAAAATAAAACTAGTGGTGTATGGCATCGTGCCTTAAGGCAATTTTGCTGGAACTTTCCGTACCGTAATGGAATATTGGAGAAATTTTAAACGTTTTTCAAAAATATTATTACAAATACTGTAACTTTCATTAATTTTGCTATCTTGTTATATCTGAGCAAATCAAATGTAAATCATAAATCAATTATTACATTAACAATCGTCATTTCATTTCGAATTCAATTTCAAAAAAAGGTGCCTAATTTGCACAAAATTGAAAAAGTGCTCTCGTATAGTTACAGTATAAGCATTTGCAAATAATTCTGTGCGACATTTTCACTTATACTGTGCTTAGCTTGGCGGCATTTTCACATTTTTCAATATTTTTCACAAAATTGGATATATAATTTCACATAATTTCACATAAACAGTCTAAACGCACTTGGGTAAACATTTGTACCAGATTGGCGCTTAGACTGTGCTTAGTCTGGGTAATTTTCTGAATTTTTAATCCAAAATTACAAAAATATTGTAATTTGGAAACAATTTTTTTTCAAAAGCAATTATTTTGTTGAAACAAGCAGAAAGTTCTTTGAATCATTTAAATCGCACGCTTAGTTCTCTTAAAAACTGCAATTTTTTAACATTTGGCTCTGTATCTCCGAAACCGCTGCGCCTACCTTTGCGTCCAGCGTCCGATTTAAATGATTCAAAAAAACTTTCTGCTTGTTTTAACAAAATAATTGATTTAAAAAAAAAAATCTGTTTCAATTTTTTTTTCAAAACATTTTTTTTGTATATCGAAAATAATTCAGATTTTATCTTTGATTCTGACTAAAGTTTTAAAGCTCACTCATATCTTATATATAAAAATGGAGCTCTCTTTCAAATGTCCGAATAAAACTCGAAAACGGCTGAATCGATTTGGCCAGTCTTAGTCTTGAAAAATTCGTGCCAATCCAGAGAATGTCCAAAAGGTGAGAAATTATTTCAAATCCGCGTAGAAACTTTACATTTATAATTTGAAAATTTTTGTAGAAGCGTAATTTAAATAGAACAATGGACGGTGGCAATTTCGTGAAATGTCAAACGCTTTTGACAGATGATGTTCAATTACGTTTAATAGGATGTTTTACGCGAATATTATTTATTTGTGATAAATTTGTAGTAAGTAGTTTTGTTTGTAGTTTTATTTATATACAAAAACGTTAGTAAACGGGCCCCAAGTGTTACTAGAGACTCAAAATATAAACTTTTTCGACATGTTAATATGAAAATGCATTTTTGGCATATTTTTCTCAAACACGGTGAAAGATCTTATTTGTATAATTATATGCTCATTGGTATTTATAAAACATTTTCTAGGTTGTTATATTATTTTTTATTTATGTTATTTAAATTCAGAACCTAAATTTGGTATCGATCAAATGGACCTTTTGTCGAATAACATTTTTCCAGTTATAATTTTCCAGAATTTATCGCAGAATAGATAGTAATATATGAAAGTCCGGGGTTAAAAAAGTCAACCACCGATTTGTCAAAAATCAGTAAAGTTAAGCATTGTTTAACAACAACATTTGAAAGTAGAGGAAAAAAGATTTATAGCCAGCTACAAGCTTGATTTGAAAACGGTAATCTTTGAAATGGGGGAGATAAACGGTAATCTTTGAGAATCCATAATAAAAGTATTTTCTTCCGTTGGTAGTTTTTAAGCATTAGTTAAAAATGTAATTATTTTGTAAAATACCTTTAAAACTATAATAAGGCTTTAAATCTTTTTGCCACCTGCCCGTTTCAAGTTTGCCGGGTATATATATATATATATATATATATATATATTATGTTAAATGTTAAATATGAACAATACAACACTCCGGATTTTAACACACACTTTATTCGGTTATAGAACATATAGGAGTTCTGATGCTGTTCAAACAATAAAAAAAAATTATCCGGAATTCCGATTATCCGGAATTCCGATTATCCGGAATCCCGATTATCCGGAATTCCGATTATCCGGAATTCCGATTATCCGGAATTCCGATTATCCGGAATTCCGACTATCCGGAATTCCGACTATCCGGAATTCCGATTATCCGGAATTTCGATTATCCGGAATTCGGATTATCCGGAATTCGGATTATCCGGAATTCCGATTATCCGGAATTCCGATTATCCGGAATTCCGATTATCCGGAATTCCGATTATCCGGAATTCCGATTATCCGGAATTCCGATTATCCGGAATTCCGATTATCCGGAATTCGGATTATCCGGAATTCGGATTATCCGGAATTCCGATTATCCGGAATTCGGATTATCCGGAATTCCGATTATCCGGAATTCCGATTATCCGGAATTCCGATTATCCGGAATTCCGATTATCCGGAATTCCGATTATCCGGAATTCGGATTATCCGGAATTCGGATTATCCGGAATTCCGATTATCCGGAATTCGGATTATCCGGAATTCTGATTATCCGGAATTTGGATTATCCGGAATTCGGATTATCCGGAATTCGGATTATCCGGAATTCGGATTATCCGGAATTCGGATTATCCGGAATTCCGATTATCCGGAATTCGGATTATCCGGAATTCCGATAATCCGGAATTCCGATTATCCGGAATTCCGATTGTCCGGAATTCCGATTATCCGGAATTCGGATTATCCGGAATTCCGATTATCCGGAATTCCGATTATCCGGAATTCCGATTATCCGGAATTCCGATTATCCGGAATTCGGATTATCCGGAATTCGGATTATCCGGAATTCGGATTATCCGGAATTCCGATTATCCGGAATTCCGATTATCCGGAATTCCGATTATCCGGAATTCCGATTATCCGGAATTCGGATTATCCGGAATTCGGATTATCCGGAATTCGGATTATCCGGAATTCGGATTATCCGGAATTCCGATTATCCGGAATTCCGATTATCCGGAATTCCGATTATCCGGAATTCCGATTATCCGGAATTCCGATTATCCGGAATTCCGATTATCCGGAATTCCGATTATCCGGAATTCGGATTATCCGGAATTCGGATTATCCGGAATCCGATTATCCGGAATTCGGATTATCCGGAATTCGGATTATCCGGAATTCGGATTATCCGGAATTCGGATTATCCGGAATTCGGATTATCCGGAATTCGGATTATCCGGAATTCGGATTATCCGGAATTCGGATTATCCGGAATTTTGATTATCCGGAATTCCGATTATCCGGAATTCCGATTATCCGGAATTCCGATTATCCGGAATTCCGATTATCCGGAATTCCGATTATCCGGAATTCCGATTATCCGGAATTCCGATTATCCGGAATTCCGATTATCCGGAATTCGGATTATCCGGAATTCCGATTATCCGGAATTCGGATTATCCGGAATTCGGATTATCCGGAATTCGGATTATCCGGAATTCCGATTATCCGGAATTCGGATTATCCGGAATTCGGATTATCCGGAATTCGGATTATCCGGAATTCGGATTATCCGGAATTCCGATTATCCGGAATTCCGATTATCCGGAATTCCGATTATCCGGAATTCCGATTATCCGGAATTCGGATTATCCGGAATTCCGATTATCCGGAATTCCGATTATCCGGAATTCCGATTATCCGGAATTCCGATTATCCGGAATTCGGATTATCCGGAATTCGGATTATCCGGAATTCGGATTATCCGGAATTCCGATTATCCGGAATTCGGATTATCCGGAATTCGGATTATCCGGAATTCGGATTATCCGGAATTCCGATTATCCGGAATTCGGATTATCCGGAATTCGGATTATCCGGAATTCGGATTATCCGGAATTCCGATTATCCGGAATTCGGATTATCCGGAATTCGGATTATCCGGAATTCGGATTATCCGGAATTCGGATTATCCGGAATTCGGATTATCCGGAATTCCGATTATCCGGAATTCCGATTGTCCGGAATTCCGATTATCCGGAATTCGGATTATCCGGAATTCCGATTATCCGGAATTCCGATTATCCGGAATTCCGATTATCCGGAATTCCGATTATCCGGAATTCGGATTATCCGGAATTCGGATTATCCGGAATTCCGATTATCCGGAATTCCGATTATCCGGAATTCCGATTATCCGGAATTCCGATTATCCGGAATTCGGATTATCCGGAATTCGGATTATCCGGAATTCCGATTATCCGGAATTCCGATTATCCGGAATTCCGATTATCCGGAATTCCGATTATCCGGAATTCCGATTATCCGGAATTCCGATTATCCGGAATTCCGATTATCCGGAATTCGGATTATCCGGAATTCGGATTATCCGGAATTCGGATTATCCGGAATCCGATTATCCGGAATTCGGATTATCCGGAATTCGGATTATCCGGAATTCGGATTATCCGGAATTCGGATTATCCGGAATTCGGATTATCCGGAATTCGGATTATCCGGAATTCGGATTATCCGGAATTCGGATTATCCGGAATTCGGATTATCCGGAATTTTGATTATCCGGAATTCCGATTATCCGGAATTCCGATTATCCGGAATTCCGATTATCCGGAATTCGGATTATCCGGAATTCCGATTATCCGGAATTCCGATTATCCGGAATTCCGATTATCCGGAATTCCGATTATCCGGAATTCCGATTATCCGGAATTCGGATTATCCGGAATTCCGATTATCCGGAATTCGGATTATCCGGAATTCGGATTATCCGGAATTCGGATTATCCGGAATTCCGATTATCCGGAATTCGGATTATCCGGAATTCGGATTATCCGGAATTCGGATTATCCGGAATTCGGATTATCCGGAATTACGATTATCCGGAATTCCGATTATCCGGAATTCCGATTATCCGGAATTCCGATTATCCGGAATTCCGATTATCCGGAATTGCGATTATCCGGAATTCCGATCATCCGGAATTCCGATTATCCGGAATTCCGATTATCCGGAATTCCGATTATCCGGAATTCGGATTATCCGGAATTCGGATTATCCGGAATTCGGATTATCCGGAATTCGGATTATCCGGAATTCCGATTATCCGGAATTCGGATTATCCGGAATTCGGATTATCCGGAATTCGGATTATCCGGAATTCGGATTATCCGGAATTCGGATTATCCGGAATTCCGATTATCCGGAATTCGGATTATCCGGAATTCGGATTATCCGGAATTCCGATTATCCGGAATTCCGATTATCCGGAATTCCGATTATCCGGAATTCCGATTATCCGGAATTCGGATTATCCGGAATTCCGATTATCCGGAATTCCGATTATCCGGAATTCCGATTATCCGGAATTCCGATAATCCGGAATTCCGATTATCCGGAATTCCGATTATCCGGAATTCCGATTATCCGGAATTCCGATTATCCGGAATTCGGATTATCCGGAATTCGGATTATCCGGAATTCGGATTATCCGGAATTCCGATTATCCGGAATTCCGATTATCCGGAATTCGGATTATCCGGAATTCGGATTATCCGGAATTCGGATTATCCGGAATTCGGATTATCCGGAATTCGGATTATCCGGAATTCCGATTATCCGGAATTCCGATTATCCGGAATTCCGATTATCCGGAATTCCGATAATCCGGAATTCCGATTATCCGGAATTCCGATTATCCGGAATTCCGATTATCCGGAATTCGGATTATCCGGAATTCGGATTATCCGGAATTCCGATTATCCGGAATTCCGATTATCCGGAATTCGGATTATCCGGAATTCCGATTATCCGGAATTCCGATTATCCGGAATTCGGATTATCCGGAATTCGGATTATCCGGAATTCGGATTATCCGGAATTCGGATTATCCGGAATTCCGATTATCCGGAATTCCGATTATCCGGAATTCCGATTATCCGGAATTCCGATAATCCGGAATTCCGATTATCCGGAATTCCGATTATCCGGAATTCCGATTATCCGGAATTCGGATTATCCGGAATTCGGATTATCCGGAATTCCGATTATCCGGAATTCCGATTATCCGGAATTCCGATTATCCGGAATTCGGATTATCCGGAATTCCGATTATCCGGAATTCCGATTATCCGGAATTCCGATTATCCGGAATTCGGATTATCCGGAATTCGGATTATCCGGAATTCGGATTATCCGGAATTCGGATTATCCGGAATTCCGATTATCCGGAATTCCGATTATCCGGAATTCCGATTATCCGGAATTCCGATTATCCGGAATTCCGATTATCCGGAATTCCGATTATCCGGAATTCCGATTATCCGGAATTCGGATTATCCGGAATTCGGATTATCCGGAATTCGGATTATCCGGAATTCCGATTATCCGGAATTCCGATTATCCGGAATTCCGATTATCCGGAATTCCGATTATCCGGAATTCCGATTATCCGGAATTCCGATAATCCGGAATTCCGATTATCCGGAATTCCGATTATCCGGAATTCCGATTATCCGGAATTCGGATTATCCGGAATTCGGATTATCCGGAATTCCGATTATCCGGAATTCCGATTATCCGGAATTCGGATTATCCGGAATTCCGATTATCCGGAATTCCGATTATCCGGAATTCCGATTATCCGGAATTCCGATTATCCGGAATTCGGATTATCCGGAATTCGGATTATCCGGAATTCGGATTATCCGGAATTCGGATTATCCGGAATTCCGATTATCCGGAATTCCGATTATCCGGAATTCGGATTATCCGGAATTCGGATTATCCGGAATTCCGATTATCCGGAATTCCGATTATCCGGAATTCGGATTATCCGGAATTCGGATTATCCGGAATTCGGATTATCCGGAATTCGGATTATCCGGAATTCCGATTATCCGGAATTCCGATTATCCGGAATTCCGATTATCCGGAATTCCGATAATCCGGAATTCCGATTATCCGGAATTCCGATTATCCGGAATTCCGATTATCCGGAATTCGGATTATCCGGAATTCGGATTATCCGGAATTCGGATTATCCGGAATTCCGATTATCCGGAATTCCGATTATCCGGAATTCGGATTATCCGGAATTCGGATTATCCGGAATTCGGATTATCCGGAATTCCGATTATCCGGAATTCGGATTATCCGGAATTCGGATTATCCGGAATTCCGATTATCCGGAATTCCGATTATCCGGAATTCCGATTATCCGGAATTCGGATTATCCGGAATTCCGATTATCCGGAATTCCGATTATCCGGAATTCCGATTATCCGGAATTCCGATTATCCGGAATTCGGATTATCCGGAATTCGGATTATCCGGAATTCGGATCATCCGGAATTCGGATTATCCGGAATTCCGATTATCCGGAATTCGGATTATCCGGAATTCCGATTATCCGGAATTCCGATTATCCGGAATTCCGATTATCCGGAATTCCGATTATCCGGAATTCCGATTATCCGGAATTCCGATAATCCGGAATTCCGATTATCCGGAATTCCGATTATCCGGAATTCCGATTATCCGGAATTCGGATTATCCGGAATTCCGATTATCCGGAATTCGGATTATCCGGAATTCCGATTATCCGGAATTCGGATTATCCGGAATTCCGATTATCCGGAATTCCGATTATCCGGAATTCCGATTATCCGGAATTCCGATTATCCGGAATTCGGATTATCCGGAATTCGGATTATCCGGAATTCGGATCATCCGGAATTCGGATTATCCGGAATTCCGATTATCCGGAATTCCGATTATCCGGAATTCGGATTATCCGGAATTCGGATTATCCGGAATTCCGATTATCCGGAATTCCGATTATCCGGAATTCGGATTATCCGGAATTCGGATTATCCGGAATTCGGATTATCCGGAATTCGGATTATCCGGAATTCCGATTATCCGGAATTCCGATTATCCGGAATTCCGATTATCCGGAATTCCGATAATCCGGAATTCCGATAATCCGGAATTCCGATTATCCGGAATTCCGATTATCCGGAATTCGGATTATCCGGAATTCGGATTATCCGGAATTCGGATTATCCGGAATTCCGATTATCCGGAATTCCGATTATCCGGAATTCCGATTATCCGGAATTCCGATTATCCGGAATTCCGATTATCCGGAATTCCGATTATCCGGAATTCCGATTATCCGGAATTCGGATTATCCGGAATTCGGATTATCCGGAATTCGGATCATCCGGAATTCGGATTATCCGGAATTCCGATTATCCGGAATTCCGATTATCCGGAATTCCGATTATCCGGAATTCCGATTATCCGGAATTCCGATTATCCGGAATTCCGATTATCCGGAATTCCGATTATCCGGAATTCGGATTATCCGGAATTCGGATTATCCGGAATTCGGATTATCCGGAATTCCGATTATCCGGAATTCCGATTATCCGGAATTCGGATTATCCGGAATTCGGATTATCCGGAATTCGGATTATCCGGAATTCCGATTATCCGGAATTCCGATTATCCGGAATTCCGATTATCCGGAATTCCGATTATCCGGAATTCCGATTATCCGGAATTCCGATTATCCGGAATTCCGATTATCCGGAATTCCGATTATCCGGAATTCCGATTATCCGGAATTCCGATTATCCGGAATTCGGATTATCCGGAATTCGGATTATCCGGAATTCGGATTATCCGGAATTCCGATTATCCGGAATTCCGATTATCCGGAATTCCGATTATCCGGAATTCCGATTATCCGGAATTCCGATTATCCGGAATTCCGATTATCCGGAATTCGGATTATCCGGAATTCGGATTATCCGGAATTCGGATTATCCGGAATTCGGATTATCCGGAATTCCGATTATCCGGAATTCCGATTATCCGGAATTCCGATTATCCGGAATTCGGATTATCCGGAATTCCGATTATCCGGAATTCCGATTATCCGGAATTCCGATTATCCGGAATTCGGATTATCCGGAATTCGGATTATCCGGAATTCGGATTATCCGGAATTCGGATTATCCGGAATTCGGATTATCCGGAATTCGGATTATCCGGAATTCGGATTATCCGGAATTCGGATTATCCGGAATTCGGATTATCCGGAATTCGGATTATCCGGAATTCGGATTATCCGGAATTCGGATTATCCGGAATTCCGATTATCCGGAATTCCGATTATCCGGAATTCCGATTATCCGGAATTCGGATTATCCGGAATTCGGATTATCCGGAATTCGGATTATCCGGAATTCGGATTATCCGGACTTCGGATTATCCGGACTTCGGATTATCCGGACTTCGGTTCATCCGGACTTCGGTTCATCCCGGACTTCGGATTATCCGGAACCAATGGGGTTTATTGTTTTTATAATACTTCATTGTATATAGCATTCAAACAACACATGCTTATACACTTAAAGTATTAATATTTTTGATTCTCTAGAAATTGTCTAGAATATACCTTATTTAGCAAAACAACGTTTGCCGGGTCAGCTAGTATTTTATAAAATAGTTTCAACTTTGCAATTCAGTTTATATAATTCTTATAAATATTAGACAATGTTACAGTATTTATTTGTAATAATCTATTTGAAAACATTTAATATTCTTCAAACATTTCGTTACGGTACGAGAAGTTCCAGCAATTTGCCTTAAGGCACAATGCTATACACCCCACTAGTTTTATTTTATTTTATTTCTAACAAAAAAGCTTATTAATTTGATAAATTTTATTTTAAACATGATACATCACTAAAAATATTAATGAGGCGCCCTTGAAAAAGTTTGATTAGAAAACGAATAACACTCTATTTCATAAAGAATTATCTAGATCAAGATCAGTCCTTAAAATAAATTGCCGTAACAAAAAAAAATCGGAAAAATTTGCCGCCCCCCAAATTGTGCCGCCCTAGGCCCGGGCCTCACGGGCCTATGGGGTAATCCAGCACTGCTGATCATCTTTAAAGTTTGTGAGTAATAAATAACTTGAAATAAATAAATTAATTTCATTATAAAATATATCTGTATCCTGTCTAAAACCTCAATCAATTACAAACGATTCGGGAAGCTTTTGTACTGGAGATTTGAATTCAAGTAATAAAATAATCGTTTTTTAAACAACTTATCAACGTTGCAACTTTACAATACGTACTAGCCTCTGCAATACAATATCAAAAAACAACGCCCCTTATGTTACAGTATTACTACAGGCTCGGATTCAATACAGAATTTAAAAATCACAACATCTTCAATTATGTATAAAAATTATAGTGTATAAAATTTAAATTTCATTTAGTAGCCATCATGCTCAAATCATTTGAATGATATTTTAATATAATCAAAATATATTATTATATTATTTATATTTGCTAAATAATCCAAAATGCATCCACATCTTCTCCCATGAGACTGATATGACTAGTGTCATATTTCTTCCATATATACTCGCATGTTTATCTTGTTAGAACAAACGTTTTAGAGCACGTTTCAGTACTAATTTGAGCATCAGTTATATATTTTGTGACGAAAGATCAATTTAGTGAAATATTAATAATATATTAAAGCTTTTTAGTAAGTCATCTGTAGGATGTGAAAAAAAATTGTCTTTTCTTCAGTTTTTCATGAAAATTAGTGTTTCATAGGGTGTTTTAGTTTTTATTTTCTTAGCTGTATTTGTTAAATAGTAATGGGAATGTTTGGTATGGGTGACTCTAAGAAGAAAAATTCAAAAAAATCAAATAATAAAAGTGATAAAAGGCGTAAAAAACAAGGTGATCATAAATCAAGCAAAACATATGCGCCAGGAAAGTATGCTAAATGTTGGAACGCTGAAGATCTGTTATACGGTTCGCCGATACCACGCGAGAGAAGGAGACGTAAACGACGGGTATAAATAAATGATTTATTATAGTTTTTAGCATATAGTTGTCAACGATTTATATCATGCTATGACAATTAAAAAGTTTAAAAAAATCGTGGATTACTTACTGATATTGAAAAATCATCAAAATTTCTGCCCTTCCCGATAGCACAGAAACTTCAAATAAGAAGTATATGAATTGTCTAGTAGTCAACAAAAAAATTGCATTTAAATAGTTCTAAATTCTGGCGATTAATTTGCAGAAAAAACTAAAAGCACGGATGTAGCTATTACGATTAAACACTGCTACTTGGTCACAAAATATTCTATTTTTTAGCATCTTCAATTTACTATTTATAAATAATTAAATTTGCTATCAACTGTCACACATAATCTATTCCCTCTCGCAGTAGCAATATTTTATGTATATTGGTCATTAATATTTATTGATTGTCTTTATAGCTGTTAAATACATCCTTTGCTACTTGCACAGAATGTTCTTTAAAAAATGCAAATATATTTTCGAATCATTTGAGTCGATTCAAATCGCACAAGAAACAAGTAGTAAATTACATATGCAATCCATGTCAAGAAAAATATGTTGTTAATTTATAGTCTTGAATACGTTTTATCGAATCAAATATTCACCAGGCGTTTCCAGATTTTTATCATTATCGGTTACATGCATGGGAGTAGAATGGGCGCTGGTAAACTTACCCATCTATAAAATTTTATTTTGTATTTAAATGATTTTTTATACTATCTTAAAGTAAATCTTAATTTATGCAGAGTTAGGGTGATTTCTTAAGGTTAACTTACCGTGAAATAAAAGTGTTCTAATAATGTTTGCCACTTAATATTTTTTATACAATTAATTAAGGGGGTTTTGAATGAATTTTTTCGGTGTAGTAAAATTACTTATCTTAGGGTAATAAATATAAGCACAAACTTTATATAAAATATGGAAAAGGATTATTTAGTGAAACGTGTAAGATGTTTTTGATTATTTTATTTTTACTTATACAAAATTTTAACATAGAGGATGGTTAATTAAAGGGTGATGCAAAGGTAGTCGAGTGGAATTTTGGAAAATTATTATCATTATTTATTTTCGAGCTCTCGTTTCTTTGCAAAAATACTTCAGCAACGTGACATATCTACACACCTATAAAAAACGCATAAAAGCACAATTGTAATCACATATCTGATAAGTCGTATGCGAGGAACGCATTTTTATTACTCTCTCTCTGAAGGAACCAGTAAGGGATTTAAAATATTTATTGTCAATACAAATCATTCCTTCCAAAGTAATTTAGCAAGTTCGCCCTTGAACTGTTCGACCATCAATCACGTGTTTAATGATAAACAAAATTTATCGTTATTGGCATATTTTTATCTTCGGATTATTGTTGGTAACTTGGAGCGTGGACTTCTTTGTTTTATTTTTTTACTGGTTTATAACAAAGCTTTTATGAACCGAAACTTGTTAATGATGTGTAATAATGCTATTATGTAAAAATATTCTTGGAAATCATTGATAAATATTTCTCGTCCTTGCAGAAAATTTGGATAACTTATAATTTTGTTTCTATTTTTGCTTGTATCATGTATCAAGTATACCGCTTCTGTATAGGAAACCTGTGAAGGGATCCTATAATATAGGGTCCGTCAAATAACTTTTGTTTTTGAAAATTCTATAAAAAAATTACTGATTTTTTAAAATTTGAAATAATAGTTTTAGTTTGTAAGGGAAATGCAAATGGCAGCCTAACTTTTAAATGGTTGCCAAAAAATCAAAATGGATGCCAAAAAATCAAAATGGATGCTAAAGATTCAAAATGGCTGCAAAAGTTAGATGGCGGACACTTTACTTTTCAAGCACTAAAAATGTAATATAAGTTATAACATTTATTTTGGTAATCTACTTCAGATTTAAAAAAGAAATTATTTTAGTTAAAGGTTTCATTTCATTTTAATTTGTTAATTGGCCATGAAGGTGAAACGTTACAACAGTTATTTCCAACCTGTGGGGCGCGCCCCCCTGGGGGGGCGTCATACCATTCCAGGGGGGGGCGCGAAGCTGTTTCAAAAATATTATTTTTGAATGCTGAGTAAGTGTCAAAAAGAAATCAGCAAAATACGTACTTCTAAGAGTGTTTGAACTCAAAAAAGAAATTGCTATATTTCTTGCTGATAACAAAAGAGACGGAGCAATCTTGTTTTAGGACACAAAGTTCCTCGCAAAATTTGCGTATTTAGTTGATATTTTTCAAAGACTTAGCGATTTAATTAAATCAATGCAAGTATCTCAAATTCGTGGTTTTGCTCAGAAAGACAAGATTACGGCTTTAATGAAAAAATTAGAACTGTGTATAGCTAGTATCAAATAACTTTATAACTTTAACATGTTTCCCACTTTTAAAAGTACTTGTGTTACTGATGAAATAGAAGTAAGTAGAGATCCTATTATTATATCAGTCATATGACTAGTCTACGAAACCAATTTTCGCATTACTTTATTTAATTACGTCCAAATACGAATGGATTAGAAATCCATTTGTCATTGAGAAACATGATGATTTTGGTAATTCAACAGCAGAGCAGAAAATGATAATTGATTTATCTAGTGATAGCAGATGTTTCAGGACGATAATATATTGTTAAGTTTTGGTTACCAGTAAAGGACGATTTTCCTACTTTGGCAAATAATGTGAAACAGAAAATTTTTATAATAAATATTTATGTTTGTATGTATATTTTTTTTAATACTGTGTATTATTTGGCATAATTTCAGTTATATTAAGTATATTTAAATTAAATTGTTAGAAAAATAAGAATGGGAGGGGGGGCGCAATATTTTTATAATTCGAAAAGGGGGCGCAAGGAAGAAAAGGTTGGAAACCGCTGCGTTACAATATTGGTTTTGCAATAGTTTTGTAGCAGTAAGATTTTATTAAGCTGTATTGTATTTGTCTAGCATTTCTATGTTATTTATTCTGTTTCATATAACATTAAAGATTCAAGTTCATTTATATTACGAATATGATTTCGACGTCCGGGACGTAATTTCTTACGGCACTCGCCATCGTGCAGACGTCCGGCCGATTGAAACGTGCTTCTACATCCAAATAAAAACTTAAGACCACAGAATCAGGCAAAAAGCCTTGCCACTAGCCATGCAAAACAATCACAGTCCAACACTGACTGAGATCAACCATTATTCTTAATGTTCGAATGATCTAAAAGATGAAAATTAAATAGACTTGGATATATGTATATATATATATATATATATATATATATATATATTTGTGTGTATGTGTACACCTGCGAAAAAAAGTTGCACATGAGCTTTAGTATTAAGTTACATTCCGATTATGCATTGAATTGTTTCGGTGAAAATTTTGTTCATAAAACAACAATTTTGTAATATGATACGCAATGATATACATTACATACACTGTGATCAGAATAATCGCATATATACAGTGAAATCTCGCTAATCCGGCACTTGGATAGACCAACACCTCCAATAATCCGACACCCTCAATAGCAGTTGGAAAATTTTCTATTGCTTTTAATATTATACATTAAGAATTGATTCGAAAGCATTTTTGTTTATTATATAATTAAATGTTATATTGTTATATATTATAATATTAATATGCAATCAAATGCACTACTGCAGTTTTTTTATACGATGTAATACTACTAATAGGGTTAAACACTTTTCCATTCGCAGAGTCCTCGCTCTAATTCAATTTTTGCTTCTCCATATATCTATTTTATGTAGTATTGCAAAACTGTATTAATCACATTTTCTGTTGAGAAGCTCTCGCGATACCTGAGAGAGCGCTACAGGTGCGCCGATTGCATTCCAGGAGAAATGACGTCACTCAAATGTAACTTATCAATATGCAAACGTTTTTTGAAACGCAAACCTGACTTTGTCCATCTTTGATTTAATCGCGATAAAAAATGTGGATGTGATACTAATATTTTTCTATAAAACTGGTTTAGTAATTCTAACCAGACATGTTCGCTGATATCGTATGAACTTTGTGAGACCCTCGATGATGAAAGGATTTTCTTTATTAAAAATTGTAACAAAATTCAATCCTTCAATCCTTCAATCCATTATATAGATATTCAATATAATGTCTGTACAAACCCTGTTTTATAAATTGAAAAATTATAATATTTTTATATTGATTTCAATACATGCTTTTCCTTGAGTGTGGTTTAGCTGAATGGAGAAAATGAAAATAATCTCTGCATTTCACAACTTTCACTGGCGACTAATTTGTCGAGAAATGTGCGTTTGCATAATCTTGTCATTTAATGATACATGTATATGCACAAGTCAGAAATGTTTTCAAAGTTTTATCATAGAACCTTTTACATGCAAAGTACTGGGCACAAAAATATGGTTTCAGTATATGACATAATTAGTAAATGAATAATGAATTAATAAGAGTATATTTAGAGATATCATAACAGAGAATAAAATTCTCCGATTTGTTTTTCAATGCTCAGATGCAATTTATAATCGTATCTTTCAAACACTTTAATCTCTTCATAAATTGTTGAAATTTTGGCTAATATTCCTAGGATTTCTCTTAACTATTGATATTGCTCTTATCATCTTTTATAGACCAATTTGATTAATTTTATCGTTTATTAATTTTTAGCATTCGCTCTTTTCGAAGTATGAATGGAAGCTTTCAATTCATAATGGATCTTTGTTATTATATATTTCGCTCTTTCCCAAGATTATTTTTAAAAGCTCTTGCCTCCTTTAGAAAAATACGTGTTTACAATTTTTAAGCTTTAAATCAACATGTATATAATAACCAAAACTCATTTATATTTCATATATAATTTCATATATATTTCAATTTTAAATAAAACTAATGGAAAAATTCTCTTTATAAAAATAAACACAAATTTTGCTAGATTTATTATTAGTGCAGTCAGAAAATTGTTTTGTTTATGAACGTTGATACTGCCCACATCGAATATATTTGATAATAAATATCAAACAAGATTGTTTTCAAAATATTTAGGGAAAATATTAAGTGTTAATTTTAAACTTCTCGTAGGGTAACTTATAGTAATAGCAAAAAAATAGAAAATTTCAAGACCTTTTAAACATTATGGTAAATCTTAAAAAAAATGAAGGTATATGTATGTAGGGGGAAGTCCTCTAGTGGCGGACACCTAAGTTTATTTATAAATAAATCAAAAAATATTCTACGAAATGTTTATTAAATTATGATTTATGTTAGATAACAAAGTTAGAAATCAAACTAAATTAACAAAACCGCAATCTTTGCTAAAAAAATAATTAATACTATCAATCAAACTTTGCTATCAAAAAATATGATTTGAACAGTGGCACCTAGTACCGGACATTTCAAAATAACCTGCATTGATCACATATGTAGCCATCTACACGCTATGGAATGTCTGCACATGTGTCTTTGAGTAATATTCTTAGTTACTGCAAAAAAAATCACTATTTATCCACCCTTTTGGCTGGGCCACACCGATGCTCTCAGGTGGATATAAGATCACAAGATTTTCATTCTTTGACTAGGAAATACGAAGAATGGGGGTATGTAGTGACCGTTAGCACTCAAATAGAACAAAATTAAATAATTGGAATAAATTGCGTAAATTCTCACAAGGAATATCAATATGTTTACAGTCCAGCACTAAGGGACAACTTAGTGTCCGGTGCTAAGGCACAGACATTTTTGTTCATTTGGTGGCACCTACTAAAATTAGTTAAAAGATCCAATGGTATAAAAGTACTACTTTTATTTTTGAATGCCACTCAAATGTAAATGCATAACTATACTAGAATTACTTCCATTGATATTTAGGTGATGCCGTGATTTTGCGTCTAAAACAGGAAAGGGTTGCTCCCGCCGTGGCCGTGTGTGTCACAGGCGAGGCTTGGTGCGTGATTCTGTACCTGTGTGCTCCCCATGCCCCTTCCACTTGCATTTTGAAATAAAAAGATTTATACTCGCTTAAATAATATGTGTTAAATATAGTGTCCGGTTCTTGGTGCCGTCCGGCGTTACGGGACTTTCCCCCATGTATGTTTGGGTACAAAATTTTGTCCACGATTTCGAGAGCACGGATTAATCGATTTGAATTATTCAAAAAAAAAAGTATGTATTGATAAGGAGACGTGCTGATCAGTTTATGGCAAAAGGTTTCAATTTTCAAAATTTTCAAAAAAAAAAAATATAATTTCAAAAAGTTGATTATTGATTGTTTTTAATCCTTGATTTTTAAATAGGGTAAGGGAAGTTCTAGCCTTAAGGCACAATGCCATACACCAATTTTGTCAAACTAGTTAACCAATTTTTTACCTCGGTCAGTTGTCTTAAATCCAAAGGCCGCATGTTATCGACCAATGTTGTTTGGATCGCGAGCGTCCGAGTCGCTTGCCGTGTGGCGGAACCGCATTCTTACGGAGCGACGAACAGTCAGCCAGTAGTAACGATGCAAGCCGTGCGTTTGTCAGGTGTGGAATGTGTTCATAGATAGTGGAAAATATTACATACATACGATATGTATATACGTTATTGATGTACATGCAATAATACTATATATGTTAAATTTATTCAAAAATATCGTTCGGAGTTTTACCAGAAAAAACACGTGATTGTAAAGTGTGATCTTTTTGGGATATTGATTGTATTGATAAGGTGGTTTCTCGAAACATGCAGAAAGGATAATTAATTTGATGCCGATGTTGGGTTGAGATGTGAGTACCACATTTATTTACTGGTTAGGTTAAGCAAAACCTGGTGATTTTTTGATATTTTAGTAAAGGGCTTTTCACATATTTATTTATTTTTTGGCTGAAATTACTTAATTTAAATGACGTGTTGAAAAGTTATTATTATTTCGAAAATATTGACAATGTTGCGATAATTGCAATATATTTATTTATGCATATATGTGTGTATGTATGGCTGTGTCACCAATATTTTATTTTCACTAAAGATAAAGCTTTAGTTGGTATTCAAATTAGAAAAGTTAGCATAAAACTATGATAGCTCTACAAAAATTATGTATTCAGTTGTTTATTTATGAGCAAACTTCTTGATCTTGGAAATTTTCTAATATTTTAGTAAAGGGCTTTTCACATCTTTATCTATTTTTTGCAATTACTTAATTTAAATGACGTGTTGAAAAGTTATTATTATTTCAAATATATTGACAATGTTGCGATAATTGCAATATATTTATTTATGCATATATGTGTGTACCAATGTGTCACCATTATTTTATTTTTACTAAAGATAAAGCTTTAGTAAAATTTTAATTGGTATTCAAATTGGAAAAGCATTAAACTTTTATAGCTCTACATGAATTAGCATACGTATTCAGTTATTTATTTATGAGCAAACTTCTTGATCAATAATGAATAAATTTAATGACCAAGTTGTAATCAATATGCTTTATCACACTTATATTCATTTAATATTTTATTAACTACCCGTAGGGCAAGTTATAGTAATCGCAAAAAAATCGAAAATGAAAATTTTTATATATCTTTACGTTTTAAAGGTTTCTGAATATTTTGGCATACATTAGAAAAAATGAATGTATGTGTGTGCGTGTGTGTGTGTGTGCGGATACAAATTTTCGTCGACGATTTCGGGAACACGGATCAACCGATTTGAATAATTCAAAAAACATTCGATTTGTATTGATAAGGAGACGTGCTGATTAGTTTTTGGCGAAAGCAGGTCTAGCCGTTCCGAAGATACGGAGCAAAAAGTGCCAAAAACGGTAACATAGTAAGAGAAGAGAGCGTCCGATTTGAATAATTCAAAAAACATTTTACTTGTATTAACAAGATGAAGAATTGATCAAATTTTTATGAAGGCAGGTCTAGCGCTTTTGGTGATCTAGTAATAGAAGTAAAAAAATTGCCATTTGGCGGTCAAAAATGATCATTAGACATATGCACATCAAATTATCAGATATTTTATGATATTTACTATTTTAGAGTAATTTTAATTCAAATTTGCCATTAGAATCAAAACAAAAAGCATAAATAGCATTAATAGAGTTATTAATTTAAATTGTTAAATGGTTTTGGTCATGATTTACAAGAATTGCTCTAATTTTCAGTTTCAATATACTTAAATTAATTCCTATACAGCTTTTCAATTCGTAACTTTTAAAGAAACTCTTTGTCTGGCAATGTGTATCTATTTTCTCGGAACTATTATTGCATCGTAATAATAAACTATACAATATAAACTGTATTTTGAATGTATGTCCTAATGAATAGTTTTCATTGAATCGAATTTCTCTTCATTAAACTAGATTTTCTAACGTTCGCTCGTTTTGTTCTATATGTGATTTGCAACAAATATATATGTATATATATATATATATATATATATATATATATATATATATATATAATTTTATCTATTCTAATATATAAACTGCAATGTGGTACACAGGTATTTTCTTGTTACTTATTAGAAAACATAGTTTTGCTCAATGTAGGAATTAGAAATTTTATAACGTACAGTCGTTTAACTTATACCTGATGATTAACTCGTTTTTCCAATGTAAAATAAAACACAGATTGAACTACTTAATCAATATCTTTTTTAAATAGATAATTTTTAATAGACGGTTTTTAATTCATAATATTCTCGATTTTTTAAACCTATTTTTTTGTATTGAA
Source organism: Ctenocephalides felis (assembly GCF_003426905.1). Classification (NCBI taxonomy): domain Eukaryota; kingdom Metazoa; phylum Arthropoda; class Insecta; order Siphonaptera; family Pulicidae; genus Ctenocephalides; species Ctenocephalides felis. The sequence continues at coordinate 3,739,199 of NW_020539724.1, read as the reverse complement.
TCTATTGATTTTTTTCTTGTAGGAAAGATTATTTCTAGAATTTAAAAACTTTGCTAGTCAATTATATTTTTTTCAGTTTTTGCTTTAAAATATTATATATTTTATGTTTGAGGCTGCAGTAGTATTGAAATTTTATTTTTGGATATACATAGTTGATTTAAAGTCAAAATCATTTCTAACCCGTTTTTTTTTTTATTATTAATATTGGTTTTGATTTCTATATGTTTTAGAAACCATTTCACAATCGCTTAGTTTGCTAATGTAAAAGTGTTAGAATATTTGCATTGTCTTTAGTGATCATAAAAGCATTTCCCACCTGCAATTACAGAAGAACATAAGCACCTACAATGCACATATTTGTATAATTTGCATACTTGGCGTTATACCTGTTAGAAATTTGTAATTTGCATAGCATTTTTGAAACTCATTCATTAGTTTTTTTTAAATCTTAATGGAATTTTTTAAAAAAACTTTTGCATTTGGTTGAAAGAGATGTATTTAAAATGATGTACAATCTGTATTTTATTAATATAGATTATTACAGATATTCTTGTATTTTATGTATTTTTTTAGAAAAATAGTAATGATATAAGCTCAGTATAGTAAGATACATGAAAATAATTTTGTTGAATCGTAAAATAACGTATTTTGATTTATGGTGTAATTGTATTTAATATGCATATATCATATTTGCTTCTCATTACAAAATTAATTTTTTGTCTGCTTTCCATTACTTTGGCGCCCTTTATAGCTCTCAAATATGCATATGTTTACCGTATGTAAAAGAATATGATTCGTAATAAATATTCGAAGAAGTGAAAGTCTTTGTGGAAATGAGTGTGTAGTCGGCTGATTTCTCGCATTTATTTATTATTTGTAGTGTTACTATATTTGCTTTTATATCCACGTATACGAACCACGTTCCAAGATATCCGATGTCTATTTATCTTGTTTTTCCACAATTTTTTACACTTCTGTTTTCTTCGTTTTGCATTCATTAAGCTTCTCGACGCGAAGAGAAATCATGATTTGCTAGATTTTTGTGCAGATAATTTTTGTTTTGTTAAGCTTTTTTGCGTTCCTCTTCTGCATGATCATTATTGTGGGACTGATTGTCCAGTTTTTGCCAGGGTATCGATATTATAGTCTCTTACATCGAACTATTAACCTTAACCGCAAATACAGTAAGCAAGTAGTAGATCAACGATGGTCAACATTCAATTCAAATTTCACAAATATTCTTTGGTGGTCAATTGTGGACACTTTTCTTCAAAAATGTTTTAGTTTTCTCTATTTTACAGATTGTGGTAGTTATTGTTGTAAACAAATTCTGATGTACTATTAATCATTTTGTATTTTGTATTAATTACTAAATATTCTTTTGATGATTGCACATTGAACTACTCCCATTTTACGCAGACGATTATTTAATATTTTAAAGTTTTCTTATGATATTCATATATACATATACTGAATTGGCATATATATCATTATACTCTGAGTTAACGATGTTATTATCTTGAAAATGTAGAAATGAGCTTTTAAGTTTCTATTCAGAGGTTCTGTAAATGATGAACTAATGTTGTTTCCGACGTTATGGGGTCTATTTTAAAAGCAATTTAGCCTGGAAGTGATTATATATGACTTAATATTGTTGTTGACACCTAATTTGTTGATGTATCTAAAAGTACATTTTGATTACTTTTTTCGTTTAAATTCAGGCTGTGAAATGCAGATCTGAGGAAGCAAAGAAATCACTTATAATTCATTCTTGCATTGTTTTTGTATTCCAATAAATGAAAATACTTGATAATAATTAAAATATAATTTTTGCATCATATTTGGCGTCTAATTAGATTAGCTGATGAATGATTTGTACTAAAAATATTCAAATTTAATTTTTCCTGTTGAATATTATCAACCTTGTCGCACACTTATTGATGGTCAATGGGTTTCGAAAAGTTTAATGGTTTTTTGGGAATTCTTAATGGTAATAATCTTACATTGTCTATATGTTTTATATTTTTTATCCTTACACGTTTTATTGGAGTATTTAAAATATCGCTCTGGAATTTCTGTGTTCACGGACTCAACATATTTTGTGAGAATCAAGAACGCTATTCATGCGCGAGGAATTTTTCTCTTAACTTTTACATCAGGTATTTCGTTTTAAAGCTCGTATTTTTTTATTTTCAATCTGGAATTTTGATGGCATTGCATAAATATCCGTGACTGATTGTTATTTGTTATTCTAGTCAATTTTCTGTCGTTGTTTATTTGTATAAGAAGAAATGTTAAATAGCGTTCTGTAAAGAATTTTAAATATATATATATATATATATATATATATATATATACATATATATATATATACATATACACATATATATATATATATATATACATATATTTACTCAATTTGAAATATTTATAACTTTTTATTAAGTCAATAATGATCAAGTCGTTAAAATGCTATAATTGTTTTCCAAGAATTGTGTCACTGCCTTACAAATTATTATACGAGATATTTTCCAATTTGTTACTCATGTGTCTCTTTAAAAACTATATACTCAAAACATGCAAACTATCGCCTCGGGCGAATCGTTTTGGTGCACCTTGCTTTGCCAAATTTATTGCAAGAAAAATACACGTGCACGCGAACAGCAGGTGTCTGTAAAACAATTTTGGCCTTCGTTCTTCAATCATTTAACTTATTTTATTTTATTTATAAAGTAATAGTTTTATTTTTCTAATTACGTACAATGAACTGCTTGCGAAGACAGACAGATCAATTTAAAATGCTTAACACGCGTAATTTTTTACAAGGAAAAAGTAGAATGATGTTCTGTTTTGCTCATTTATATTTAAATTGTGCTACTATTTGAATTATTTTTTTTTATAAAGATCTGAGAATATTAAATTCTTGTCTGTAAAGTATTATATTTTCTCAATTTGGATTATTGTTTACCTCTGATTGCAACAGAGGTATTTTCTATTTTATTTACATCGTTCGAGGAAATTTAAAAACGTGATTTCGACAAAAACGATTTTTGACGTTCTTCGACTTCAATATATCGCATGGGCCTTCAATTGAAAAGCACGTTCAGAATATTTTACAACATGTTTCTCAAGTAGAAGTTCTCACGGAAAATATTTTTGTCATGGATAACTTGGATCTTAATGATTTGAAGATATGCAGTTATTATTTTTCAACAATGTTATGTTAAAATCATTAAAAATAAAATTATGAACTTGCATTTGCAATTAAATAAATCTCAATTATTTTATTAAATACGTATTAAGTACATTGAACCCATAGACTCATACCACATGATTCTATATAGTTCGTTTGTAATTTGTCTAAATGTCAATATGTAGTCAATACTTTTCATTAACTAGTGGGGTGTGTGGCATCGTGCCTTAAGGCAAATTGCTGGAACTTCCCGTACCGTAACGAAATGTTCGAGGAGTACTGAATGTTTTCAAATAGATTATTATAAATATTGTAACATTGTCTGATATTTATAAGAATTATATAAACAGAATTGGAAACTTCTCTCAAAAACTGCCAGTTTTTGTACATTTAGCTCCGTATCTTCGAAATGGCTGGGCCTGCTTTTGCCAAAAACTAATAACCACTTCTCCCAATCATTACTAATTGAATGTTTTTTAGATCATTCAAATCGGATGCTCCGTTCTCTCAAAAACTCGATTTCTATTTTCTGCACTCTTTGCTCTCTATCTCCGTAACTGCTGGACCTGCCTTTACCAAAAACTAATCTGCACATCTCCTTATCAATAGGAATCGAATGTTTTTTGAACCATTCAAATCGGTTGATCCGTACGCCCGAAAACGTGGACGAAAAATTGTATCCATACATACATACACACACATCCATTTTTTCTGAAGTATGTCAAAATGTTCAGAAACCTTCAAAACGTCGAGAAATGCAAAAATTTTCAATTTCGATTTTCGGTCCATTACAATAACTTACCCTACGGGAAGTTAAAAATCAATAGTCATTTTATAAAAATGAATCGATCCTTTATTTCTTCGCTAAAAATTAGTTATTGGGAACTCGTGATCAATTGCCAGATGGCAAAGGCCCACGGTTGCACGGCAACGCACGTTGTCCGACCGCACTAACCTTCTCGAGGTCAGCGGAAAGAAATCGTCCCCCGCGTCCCGAAAGCTCGCGAATTCCTGTAGGTACCTTCACCAAGTTTTCTCAACGTGTATCCCATGTACGCACCTGAATTCCTCAAATGTTATCGTGTGATAATTTCTGACAAGTCGTTCATTAAACAATTAACTCAGTTTTGCTTGTCATAAATCTCAGTTACGGGCGCGCACAGAATCATGGTATTTGGGTATATAATAGTACGCCAATGAGTAACAGTATTTGTAAATATTGCCAATGTTATTCGAGTACTATTATATTTACAAACACTGTTATATGCTCTCGTACTATTATATACACAAATACTATTATTTATTTGAGTACTATTATATTTACAAACACTGTTATATACTCTCGTACTATTATGTACACAAATACTATTACTCATTCTCGTACTATTATTATTATATTTACAAACACTGTTATATACTCTCGTACTATTATATACAAAAATACTATTATTTATTCGAGTACTATTATATTTACAAACACTGTTATATACTCTCGTACTATTATGTACGCAAATACTATTACTCATTCACGTACTATTATATTTACAAACACTCTTATATACTCTCGTACTATCATGTACGCAAATACTATTACTCATTCACGTACTATTATATTTACAAACACTCTTATATACTCTCGTACTATCATGTACGCAAATACTATTACTCATTCGCGTACTATTATATTTACAAACACTCTTATATACTCTCGTACTATTATGTACGCAAATACTATTACTCATTCACGTACTATTATATTTACAAACACTGTTATATACTTTCGTACTATTATGTACGCAAATACTATTACTCATTCTCGTACTATAATATTTACAAACACTGTCATATACTCTCGTACTATTATGTACGCAAATACTATTACTCATTCACGTAATATTATATTTACAAACACTGTTATATACTCTCGTACTATTATGTACGCAAATACTATTACTCATTCACGTAATATTATATTTACAAACACTGTTAAATACTCTCGTACTATTATGTACGCAAATACTATTACTCATTCACGTAATATTATATTTACAAACACTGTTATATACTCTCGTACTATTATGTATGCAATTACTTTTACTCATTCACGTACTATTATATTTACAAACACTGTTATATACTCTCGTACGCAAATACTATTACTCATTCACGTACTATTATATTTACAAACACTGTTATATACTCTCGTACTATTATGTACGCAAATACTATTACTCATTCTCGTAATATTATATTTACAAACACTGTTATATACTCTCGTACGCAAATACTATTACTCATTCACGTACTATTATATTTACAAACACTGTTATATACTCTCGTACTATTATGTACGCAAATACTATTACTCATTCACGTAATATTATATTTACAAACACTGTTATATACTCTCGTACCATTATGTACGCAAATACTATTACTCATTCACGTAATATTATATTTACAAACACTGTTATATACTTTCGTACTATTATGTACGCAAATACTATTACTCATTCACGTAATATTATATTTACAAACACTGTTATATACTTTCGTACTATTATATACGCAAATACTATTACTCATTCACGTACTATTATGTACGCAAATACTATTACTCATTCACGTAATATTATATTTACAAACACTGTTATATACTCTCGTACCATTATGTACGCAAATACTATTACTCATTCACGTACTATTATATTTACAAACACTGTTATATACTCTCGTACTATTATGTACGCAAATACTATTACTCATTCACGTACTATTATATTTACAAACACTGTTATATACTCTCGTACTATTATGTACGCAAATACTATTACTCATTCACGTACTATTATGTACGCAAATACTATTACTCATTCACGTACTATTATATTTACAAACACTGTTATATACTCTCGTACTATTATGTACGCAAATACTATTACTCATTCACGTACTATTATATTTACAAACACTGTTATATACTTTCGTACTATATATACGCAAATACTATTACTCATTCACGTACTATTATGTACGCAAATACTATTACTCATTCACGTAATATTATATTTACAAACACTGTTATATACTCTCGTACCATTATGTACGCAAATACTATTACTCATTCACGTAATATTATATTTACAAACACTGTTATATACTTCGTACTATTATGTACGCAAATACTATTACTCATTCACGTAATATTATATTTACAAACACTGTTATATACTTTCGTACTATTATATACGCAATACTATTACTCATTCACGTACTATTATGTACGCAATACTATTACTCATTCACGTAATATTATATTTACAAACACTGTTATATACTCTCGTACCATTGTACGCAATACTATTACTCATTCACGTAATATTATATTTACAAACACTGTTATAATACTCTCGTACCATTATGTACGCAATACTATATACTTACTCATTCACGTAATATTATATTTACAAACACTGTTATATACTTTCGTACTATTTATACGCAAATAAATTACTACTCATTCACGTACTATTATGTACGCAAATACTATTACTCAGATCACGTAATAGATATTTACAAACACACTGTTATATACTCTCGTACCATTATGTACGCAAATACTATTACTCATTCACGTAATATTATATTACAACACTGTTATATACTTTCGTACTATTATGTACGCAAATACTATTACGCATTCACGTAATATTATATTTACAAACACTGTTAATATACTCTCGTACCATTATGTACGCATACTATTACTCATTCACGTAATATTATATTTACAAACACTGTTATATACTTTCGTACTATTAGTACGCAATACTATTACTCATTCACGTACTATTATGTACGCAAATACTATTACTCATTCTCGTACTATAATTTTACAAACACTGTCCTATACTCTCGTACTATTATGTACGCAAATACTATTACTCATTCACATAATATTATATTTACAAACACTGTTATATACTCTCGTACTGTTATGTACGCAATACTATTACTCATTCTCGTACTATAATATTTACAACAATATATATACTCTCGTACTATTATGTACATAAATACTATTACTCATTCTCGTATATATTATTATTTACGAACACTATTATATATATCGTACTATTTTACAAAAAAACTATTATTTATTATTCGAGTACTATTATTTTACAAACACTGTAATACGAGAATGAGTAATAATATTTTGTGTATATAATAGTACGAGAGTAATAATGTTTTGTCAATATAATATAATACGAGAATGAGTAATAGTATTTGTGTAATAATAGTACGAGAGTATATAATAGTGTTTGTAATATAATATAATACGAGAATGAGTAATAGTATTTGTGTATATAATAGTACTTGAGCACTATAATAGTTTTTGTAAATATAATATAATACGAGAATGAGTAATAGTATTTGTGTATATAATAGTACGAGAGTATATAATAGTGTTTGTAAATATAATGGTACTCGAATGATAGTAATATAATAGTATTTGTGTATATAGTAGTGTTTGTAAATATAATATAATACGAGAATGAATAATGGTATTTGTGTAGTAATAGTACGGGGTATATAACAGTTGTTTTTAACTATATTCCTCCTTAAATATAAATTATATATCTATATATACATATATATATATATATAATATATATCTCATTATAGTATATTTTTTTATATAATAGTACGAGATATAATAGTACGAGAGTATATAATAGTGTTTGTAAATATAGTCCTTCCTAACTTTCTCAAGGTGTTGAAATATTTTATTTCGGTTAGAGTTTGTTAAATTTTTCAAATTTATTTTCATTTTAATATCGCATTCAAATTCAACGTATTCAATTGATTTAAACAAATTGTCTCTATTAATTATTTCTATCTATGATTCACGACCCATTCTACTTTAAAATCTATTTAAAATCGCCGTGTTTACATATAAATCATAGAAATTTCGAGACTTCTAACCGGTTTTCTCGAAAAAGCAACACTTTTTTCAGGAACTGATAGTCTGCATATACAGTTAGACACATTGTATAATGTCTTTCGTTGGCCTATTCTGGAACCGATCATCATTACCATAATATGACATTCGAAAACGGACATATGCGACAAAGATATAAAACAGAAAATTAGAATACACGAGACGTAGCTGAACTGATAACCGACTAAGACAGGAACGTGAGCTTCATTAAAAATCACAACATATTTAACCTGACGATCTCGGAAACGAAATGACACAATTATAGATTCTTTCCAAAAGAACTATGTCAGAATTAATTCGATAGGAAAATAAATAGCTTGTAATAGATTGAAAAAATTGACAAACGGTGTGTTATTGAATTTTCTGGAATGCTGTAGATACTGCCAATTGACTTAGAAACAGGTAGATCATAATGATAAATAATAATAATAAATGGTTAATAACCCAAAGGCAGGTCATGGTGTTAGAGCACCAGAAATCAATGACTTTTATTCTCTCCCTTGTTTATTATTCCCACTGCCATTTTATTGCATTTAATCACTTTTTTATTCATTTGTATGCATTTTTTTTGGTTCATGCTTCCTGGTCCCATGCTTAGGTTTTCCTGTATTTCTCTTCTCGATGAAATAAAATCTATATTATTTAATCCAAGTTTCAAGTTTTCGGAATTATTATTTCTTTAGAAGACTTTGAATAGATTTTGGAGATAATTTTCAATCAAGTTTGTTAATTTAAAACTTATTTCATATTTGTTTCCTTTACATCTTCTTAACTTTCCGTAGGGCAAGTTATAGTAATCGCAAAAAAATCGAAAATGAAAATTTTTATATATCTTTACGTATATAAAGGTTCTGAATATTTTGGGATACTTAGAAGAAATGGATGTATGTGTTGTGTGCGAATACAAATTTCGTCGGCGATTTCGGGAACACCGATCAACTGATTTAAATAATTCAAAAAACATTAGATTCGTACTAATAAGGAGACGTGCTGATTAGTTTTTGGCGAAGGCAGGTCTAGCGGCTCCAAAGATACGGGGCAAAAAGTGTCGAAAATGATAACTCAGTTTTTAAGAGGACGGAGCGTCCGATTTTAATAATTCAAAAAACATTTTACTTGTATTAACAAGATGAAGAATTGATCAAATTTTTATGAAGGCTGGTATAGCGGTTTCGGAGATCTAATGAAAAAAGTAAAAAAAAAGCCATTTGGCGGCCGCCGAAAATGATCTTAGACATATGCACATCAAATTATCAGATTTTTATAGAGATTTAACAATAAGTATAAATTTTGTTTACATTCCTATGGGTTCCGTACCAATGTTTATCCGTTAGACGGCGACGCGGCGCTTACGCGCTTTGACATCTCTATGCAGTTAAAGCAGTACGATTGCTTTGAAAAAAAGTTCAGAATTTCCAAAATATGTAAAAAAAAAATTGCAAAAAAAAGTAATTTTTTGTCAAATTTATAGTTTCTCAAAAATCTAATTTTTTCGAAGTAAATTTTTTCAAAAATGTTAATAGTTTTTAAAAAAAACAATTTTTGGTACGGGAAGTTCCAGCAATTTGTCTTAAGGCACGATGCCATGCGCCCCACTAGTTAATTCAATTATTCTACAGATAAAACAGTGAGCAGTGGTTGTTCGCAATATAATTTCAATATCATATATTGACAATAATAGATGCTACTTACGGAGACTCTATTAGATGTACAATTTATAGCAAAAACACAAAAATACAAAAGTGAAGAAAAGAAAAATAATGTAGAGTTGCTAATTGAGATCAGTGGGTAATTTTTGCTTCATTCTGGGGGGGGGATAGACGTTGATTCTGCTTTTATAACATTAGGACATTAATCTTTATTAGTCCTTTTGGAAAGAATGTAGTGTTTCTGGAAAGGATGTTTCCAGAGCTTTTGTATAGGATTTAAATCAAATTTATCTTCTCAATCTCGTGCAATATCGGTGTATCAAGTCTAAAAAATAAGTTTCATCAATTCCATAATATTAGTCATTTACTACGAGCAATCAGTAATCATCAAACATGATACTCGACTGCTACTTCTTAGATTGTCGATGTCGATGTGTTGGGAACAAGTGTTCCTTTGTAGAGGGGAATGGCGGACCCAAAGCGAAATAATGCGATCCCTATCGTGCTCACGGCTTTGCCTTCTAAAAAGCGTGCAGGTAAAATGGTCAGCCTGTATGCCAAGGTTATTAACGCTTGTCTTATAACGTAGGTAGACCCCTGATGATAAATAAACGAAATTCGAAATTTAAATAAAACTGCTAAAATTTTGCGTATACTTGTTCTTATTTTTTTAAATATAATTCATAATTAATGAAAAAGTTTCACTCACAGCAACCGTTTTATTATATTAAAGTATATAAAAATACACATTGTTTTATATATAAATTAAAATCTGATAAAAACAAAAAAATGTTGTGGAATTTTTATAATAAACATTGGTTAAATTAAATATATAAATACTAGGGTTTATACAAAAACCGACATTTCAGAAAACCGGTTTTCGAATTTTAATTTTACTAAAAACCGGTTTTCGAATTTCATATAGAAAATAAATTTTTGCTTGAATATTCTGTAATTTAATCCGCAAATTTAGTGTAATTTAGAGCAGTATTTGACTGAATTTATTTATTGTTCAATTTTATAGATAGTGAACAAAATTATTTTAATTTTCATTAGTAGAACTAAAAAATAATAGTTTATCTTGATTAAATAACATTGAAAATAATTATATGTTATTCATGCATCATTTTCACATATAAAAATGAAAATATTTTCATGATAGTGAAAAGAAAGTTTTCGAATAAATAAATAATTCATTTTTAAATAAAAAAAATCATCAAAATTGAAAAAAAAATAGATATATGTTGATACATACTTGTTAATATCAATTTTAGTTTTAAAAACAACTAAGCTAAACTCGGGTATTGTCTGTTCAGAGCAATAATTAAATTCATTCTAATAAACCCTAATAAATACGTTAATGTTATCATACATTTTTATTAACATTAATGATAATATAAATTTGTAAAATTGTATTTATTGTTCATTTTTTAATT
>NW_020539724.1:3674057-3726919 GCF_003426905.1 Ctenocephalides felis | reverse complement strand
TAGGGTAACTTATAGTAATAGCAAAAAAATAGAAAATTTCAAGACCTTTTAAACATTATGGTAAATCTTAAAAAAATGAAGGTATATGTATGTAGGGGGAAGTCCTCTAGTGGGCGCGACCTAAGTTTATTTATAAATAAATCAAAAATATTTACGAAATGTTTATTAAATTATGATTTATGTTAGATAACAAAGTTAGAAATCAAACTAAATTAACCAAAACCGCAATCTTTGCTAAAAAATAATTAATACTATCAATCAAACTTTGCTATCAAAAAATATGATTTGAACAGTGGCACCTAGTACCGGACATTTCAAAATAACCTGCATTGATCACATATGTAGCCATCTACACGCTATGGAATGTCTGCACATGTGTCTTTGAGTAATATTCTTAGTTACTGCAAAAAAAATCACTATTTATCCACCCTTTTGGCTGGGCCACACCGATGCTCTCAGGTGGATATAAGATCACAAGATTTTCATTTCTTTGACTAGGAAATACGAAGAATGGGGGTATGTAGTGACCGTTAGCACTCAAATAGAACAAATTAAATAATTGGAATAAATTGCGTAAATTCTCACAAGGAATATCAATATGTTTACAGTCCAGCACTAAGGGAAACTTAGTGTCCGGTGCTAAGGCACAGACATTTTTGTTCATTTGGTGGCACCTACTAAAATTAGTTAAAAGATCCAATGGTATAAAAGTACTACTTTATTTTTGAATGCCACTCAAATGTAAATGCATAACTATACTAGAATTACTTCCATTGATATTTAGGTGATGCCGTGATTTTGCGTCTAAAACAGGAAAGGGTTGCTCCCGCCGTGGCCGTGTGTCACAGGCGAGGCTTGGTGCGTGATTCTGTACCTGTGTGCTCCCATGCCCCTTCCACTTGCATTTTGAAATAAAAAGATTTATACTCGCTTAAATAATATGTGTTAAATAGAGTGTCCGGTTTTGGTGCCGTCCGGCGTTACGGGACTTTCCCCCATGTATGTTTGGGTACAAAATTTTGTCCACGATTTCGAGAGCACGGATTAATCGATTTGAAATTATTCAAAAAAAAAGTATGTATTGATAAGGAGACGTGCTGATCAGTTATGGCAAAAGGTTTCAATTTTCAAAATTTTCAAAAAAAAAAAAAATATAATTCAAAAAGTTTTATTGATTGTTTTTAATCCTTGATTTTTAAATTAGGGTAAGGGAAGTTCTAGCCTTAAGGCACAATGCCATACACAATTTTGTCAAACTAGTTAACCAATTTTTTTCCTCGGTCAGTTGTCTTAAATCCAAAGGCCGCATGTTATCGACCAATGTTGTTTGGATCGCGAGCGTCCGAGTCGCTTGCCGTGTGGCGGAACCGCATTCTTACGGAGCGACGAACAGTCAGCCAGTAGTAACGATGCAAGCCGTGCGTTTGTCAGGTGTGGAATGTGTTCATAGATAGTGGAAAAATTAATACATACGATATGTATATACGTTATTGATGTACATGCAATAATACTATATATGTTAAATTTATTCAAAAATATCGTTCGGAGTTTTACCAGAAAAAACACGTGATTGTAAAGTGTGATCTTTTTGGGATATTGATTGTATTGATAAGGTGGTTTCTCGAAACATGCAGAAAGGATAATTAATTTGATGCCGATGTTGGGTTGAGATGTGAGTACCACATTTATTTACTGGTTAGGTTAAGCAAAACCTGGTGATTTTTTGATATTTTAGTAAAGGGCTTTTCACTATTATATTTTTTGGCTTGAAATAATACTATTATTTAAATGACGTGTTGAAAGTTATTATTATTTCGAAAATATTGACAATGTTGCGATAATTGATATATTTATTTATGCAATATGTGTGTATGTATGGCTGTGTCACCAATATTTTATTTTCACTAAAGATAAAGCTTTAGTTGGTATTCAAATTAGAAAAGTTAGCATTAAAACTATGATAGCTCTACAAATTAGTATTCAGTTGTTTATTTATGAGCAAACTTCTTGATCTTGGAAATTTTCTAATATTTAGTAAAGGGCTTTTCAATCTTTATCTATTTTTTGCAATTACTTAATTTAAATGACGTGTTGAAAAGTTATTATTATTTCAATATATTGACAATGTTGCGATAATTGCAATATATTTATTTATGCATATATGTGTGTACCAATGTGTCACCATTATTTTATTTTTACTAAAGATAAAGCTTTAGTAAAATTTTAATTGGTATTCAAATTGGAAAAGCATTAAACTTTTATAGCTCTACATGAATTAGCATACGTATTCAGTTATTTATTTATGAGCAAACTTCTTGATCAATAATGAATAAATTTAATGACCAAGTTGTAATCAATATGCTTTATCACACTTATATTCATTTAATATTTTATTAACTACCCGTAGGGCAAGTTATAGTAATCGCAAAAAAATCGAAAATGAAAATTTTTATATATCTTTACGTTTTAAAGGTTTCTGAATATTTTGGCATACATTAGAAAAAATGAATGTATGTGGTGCGTGTGTGTGGTGTGCCGGATACAAATTTTCGTCGACGATTTCGGGAACACGGATCAACCGATTTGAATAATTCAAAAAACATTCGATTTGTATTGATAAGGAGACGTGCTGATTAGTTTTTGGCGAAAGCAGGTCTAGCCGTTCCGAAGATACGGAGCAAAAAGTGCCAAAAACGGTAACATAGTAAGAGAAGAGAGCGTCCGATTTGAATAATTCAAAAAACATTTTACTTGTATTAACAAGATGAAGAATTGATCAAATTTTTATGAAGGCAGGTCTAGCGCTTTTGGTGATCTAGTAATAGAAGTAAAAAAATTGCCATTTGGCGGTCAAAAATGATCATTAGACATATGCACATCAAATTATCAGATATTTTATGATATTTACTATTTTAGAGTAATTTTAATTCAAATTTGCCATTAGAATCAAAACAAAAAGCATAAATAGCATTAATAGAGTTATTAATTTAAATTGTTAAATGGTTTTGGTCATGATTTACAAGAATTGCTCTAATTTTCAGTTTCAATATACTTAAATTAATTCCTATACAGCTTTTCAATTCGTAACTTTTAAAGAAACTCTTTGTCTGGCAATGTGTATCTATTTTCTCGGAACTATTATTGCATCGTAATAATAAACTATACAATATAAACTGTATTTTGAATGTATGTCCTAATGAATAGTTTTCATTGAATCGAATTTCTCTTCATTAAACTAGATTTTCTAACGTTCGCTCGTTTTGTTTATATGTGATTTGCAACAATATATATGTATATATATACATATATATATATATATATATATATATATATATATATATAATTTTATCTATTCTAATATATATACTGCAATGTGGTACACAGGTATTTTCTTGTTACTTATTAGAAAACATAGTTTTGCTCAATGTAGGAATTAGAAATTTTATAACGTACAGTCGTTTAACTTATACCTGATGATTAACTCGTTTTTCCAATGTAAAATAAAACACAGATTGAACTACTTAATCAATATCTTTTTTAAATAGATAATTTTTAATAGACGGTTTTAATTCATAATATTCTCGATTTTTTTAAACCTATTTTTTTGTATTGAATCTTTGATTTTTTCTTGTAGGAAAGATTATTTCTAGAATTAAAACTTTGCTAGTCAATTATATTTTTCAGTTTTTGCTTTAAAATATTATATATTTTATGTTGAGGCTGCAGTAGTTTGAAATTTTATTTTTGGATATACATAGTTGATTTAAAGTCAAAATCATTTCTAACCCGTTTTTTTTTTATTATTAATATTGGTTTTGATTTCTATATGTTTTAGAAACCATTTCACAATCGCTTAGTTTGCTAATGTAAAAGTGTTAGAATATTTGCATTGTCTTTAGTGATCATAAAAGCATTTCCCACCTGCAATTACAGAAGAACATAAGCACCTACAATGCACATATTTGTATAATTTGCATACTTGGCGTTATACCTGTTAGAAATTTGTAATTTGCATAGCATTTTTGAACTCATTCATTAGTTTTTTAAATCTTAATGGAATTTTTTAAAAAACTTTTGCATTTGTTGAAAGAGATGTATTTAAAATGATGTACAATCTGTATTTATTAATATAGATTATTACAGAATTCTTGTATTTTAGTATTTTTTTAGAAAAATAGTAATGATATAAGCTCAGTATAGTAGATACATGAAAATAATTTTTTGAATCGTAAAAAACGTATTTTGATATGGTGTAATTGTATTTAATATGCATATATCATATTGCTTCTCATTACAAAAATAATTTTTTGTCTGCTTTCCATTACTTTGGCGCCCTTTATAGCTCTCAAATATGCATATGTTTACCGTATGTAAAGAATATGATTCGTAATAAATATTCGAAGAAGTGAAAGTCTTTGTGGAAATGAGTGTGTAGTCGGCTGATTTCTCGCATTTATTTATTATTTGTAGTGTTACTATATTTGCTTTTATATCCACGTATACGAACCACGTCCCAAGATATCCGATGTCTATTTATCTGTTTTTCCACAATTTTTTACACTTCTGTTTCTTCGTTTTGCATTCATTAAGCTTCTCGACGCGAGGAGAAATCATGATTTGCTAGATTTTTGTGCAGATAATTTTTGTTTTGTTAAGCTTTTTTGCGTTCCTCTTCTGCATGATCATTATTGTGGGACTGATTGTCCAGTTTTTGCCAGGGTATCGATATTATAGTCTCTTATATCGAACTATTAACCTTAACCGCAAATACAGTAAGCAAGTAGTAGATCAACGATGGTCAACATTTAATTCAAATTTCACAAATATTCTTTGGTGGTCAATTGTGGAACTTTTCTTCAAAAATGTTTTAGTTTTCTCTATTACAGATTGTGGTAGTTATTGTTGTAAACAATTCTGATTTACTATTAATCATTTGTATTTTGTATTAATTACTAAATATTCTTTTGATGATTACATTGAACTACTCCCATTTTACGCAGACGATTATTTAATATTTTAAAGTTTTCTTATTATATTCATATATACATATACTAAAATGGCATATATATATATCATTATAGCCAACAGTAGAAACTCCGAGTTAACGATGTTATTATCTTGAAAATACAGAAATGAGCTTTTAAGTTTCTATCCAAGAGGTTCTGTAAATGATGAACTAATGTTGTTTTCGATGTTATGGGGTCTATTTTAAAAGCAATTTAGCCTGGAAGTGATTATATATGACTTAATATTGTTGTTCACACCTAATTTGTTGATGTATCTAGAAGTACATTTTGATTACTTTTTTCGTTTAAATTCAGGCTGTGAATATGCAGATCTGAGGAAGCAAAGAAATCACTTATAATTCATTCTTGCGTTGTTTTTGTATTCCAATAAATGTAATACTTGATAATATTTAAAATATAATTTTTGCATTCATATTTGGCGTCTAATTAGATTAATTTGTACTAAAATATTCAAATTTAATTTTTCCTGTTGAATATTATCAACCTTGTCGCACACTTATTGATGGTCAATGGGTTTCGAAAAGTTTAATGGTTTTTTGGGAATTCTTAATGGTAATAATCTTACATTGTCTATATGTTATATTTTTTATCCTTACACGTTTTATTGGAGTATTTAAAATATCGCTCTGGAATTTCTGTGTTCACGGACTCAACATATTTTGTGAGAATCAAGAACGCTATTCATGCGCGAGGAATTTTTCTCTTAACTTTTACATCAGGTATTTCGTTTTAAAGCTCGTATTTTTTTATTTTCAATCTGGAATTTTGATGGCATTGCATAAATATCCGTGACTGATTGTTATTTGTTATTCTAGTCAATTTTCTGTCGTTGTTTATTTGTATAAGAAGAAATGTTAAATAGCGTTCTGTAAAGAATTTTAAATATATATATATATATATATATATATATATATATATACATATATACATATATATATACATATACACACATATATATATATATATATACATATATTTACTCAATTTGAAATATTTATAACTTTTTATTAAGTCAATAATGATCAAGTCGTTAAAATGCTATAATTGTTTTCCAAGAATTGTGTCACTGCCTTACAAATTATTATACGAGATATTTTCCAATTTGTTACTCATGTGTCTCTTTAAAAACTATATACTCAAAACATGCAAACTATCGCCTCGGGCGAATCGTTTTGGTGCACCTTGCTTTGCCAAATTTATTGCAAGAAAAATACACGTGCACGCGAACAGCAGGTGTCTGTAAAACAATTTTGGCCTTCGTTCTTCAATCATTTAACTTATTTTATTTTATTTATAAAGTAATAGTTTTATTTTCTAATTACGTACAATGAACTGCTTGCGAAGACAGACAGATCAATTTAAAATGCTTAACACGCGTAATTTTTTACAAGGAAAAAGTAGAATGATGTTCTGTTTTGCTCATTTATATTTAAATTGTGCTACTATTTGAATTATTTTTTTTTATAAAGATCTGAGAATATTAAATTCTTGTCTGTAAAGTATTATATTTTCTCAATTTGGATTATTGTTTACCTCTGATTGCAACAGAGGTATTTTCTATTTTATTTACATCGTTCGAGGAAATTTAAAAACGTGATTTCGACAAAAACGATTTTTGACGTTCTTCGACTTCAATATATCGCATGGGCCTTCAATTGAAAAGCACGTTCAGAATATTTTACAACATGTTTCTCAAGTAGAAGTTCTCACGGAAAATATTTTTGTCATGGATAACTTGGATCTTAATGATTTGAAGATATGCAGTTATATTTTTCAACAATGTTATGTTAAAATCATTAAAAATAAAATTATGAACTTGCATTTGCAATTAAATAAATCTCAATTATTTTATTAAATACGTATTAAGTACATTGAACCCATAGACTCATACCACATGATTCTATATAGTTCGTTTGTAATTTGTCTAAATGTCAATATGTAGTCAATACTTTTCATTAACTAGTGGGGTGTGTGGCATCGTGCCTTAAGGCAAATTGCTGGAACTTCCCGTACCGTAACGAAATGTTCGAGGAGTACTGAATGTTTTCAAATAGATTATTATAAATATTGTAACATTGTCTAATATTTATAAGAATTATATAAAAAGAATTGGAAACTTCTCTCAAAAACTGCCAGTTTTTGTACATTTAGCTCCGTATCTTCGAAATGGCTGGGCCTGCTTTTGCCAAAAACTAATAACCACTTCTCCCAATCATTACTAATTGAATGTTTTTTAGATCATTCAAATCGGATGCTCCGTTCTCTCAAAAAACTCGATTTCTATTTTCTGCACTCTTTGCTCTCTATCTCCGTAACTGCTGGACCTGCCTTTACCAAAAACTAATCTGCACATCTCCTTATCAATAGGAATCGAATGTTTTTTGAACCATTCAAATCGGTTGATCCGTACGCCCGAAAACGTGGACGAAAAATTGTATCCATACATACATACACACACATCCATTTTTTCTGAAGTATGTCAAAATGTTCAGAAACCTTCAAAACGTCGAGAAATGCAAAAATTTTCAATTTCGATTTTCGGTCCATTACAATAACTTACCCTACGGGAGTTAAAAATCAATAGTCATTTTATAAAAATGAATCGATCCTTTATTTCTTCGCTAAAAATTAGTTATTGGGAACTCGTGATCAATTGCCAGATGGCAAAGGCCCACGGTTGCACGGCAACGCACGTTGTCCGACCGCACTAACCTTCTCGAGGTCAGCGGAAAGAAATCGTCCCCCGCGTCCCGAAAGCTCGCGAATTCCTGTAGGTACCTTCACCAAGTTTTCTCAACGTGTATCCCATGTACGCACCTGAATTCCTCAAATGTTATCGTGTGATAATTTCTGACAAGTCGTTCATTAAACAATTAACTCAGTTTTGCTTGTCATAAATCTCAGTTACGGGCGCGCACAGAATCATGGTATTTGGGTATATAATAGTACGCCAATGAGTAACAGTATTTGTAAATATTGCCAATGTTATTCGAGTACTATTATATTTACAAACACTGTTATATGCTCTCGTACTATTATATACACAAATACTATTATTTATTTGAGTACTATTATATTTACAAACACTGTTATATACTCTCGTACTATTATGTACACAAATACTATTACTCATTCTCGTACTATTATTATTATATTTACAAACACTGTTATATACTCTCGTACTATTATATACAAAAATACTATTATTTATTCGAGTACTATTATATTTACAAACACTGTTATATACTCTCGTACTATTATGTACGCAAATACTATTACTCATTCACGTACTATTATATTTACAAACACTCTTATATACTCTCGTACTATCATGTACGCAAATACTATTACTCATTCACGTACTATTATATTTACAAACACTCTTATATACTCTCGTACTATCATGTACGCAAATACTATTACTCATTCACGTACTATTATATTTACAAACACTCTTATATACTCTCGTACTATTATGTACGCAAATACTATTACTCATTCACGTACTATTATATTTACAAACACTGTTATATACTTTCGTACTATTATGTACGCAAATACTATTACTCATTCTCGTACTATAATATTTACAAACACTGTCATATACTCTCGTACTATTATGTACGCAAATACTATTACTCATTCACGATATTATATTTACAAACACTGTTATATACTCTCGTACTATTATGTACGCAAATACTATTACTCATTCACGTAATATTATATTTACAAACACTGTTAATACTCTCGTACTATTATGTACGCAAATACTATTACTCATTCACGTAATATTATATTTACAAACACTGTTATATACTCTCGTACTATTATGTATGCAATTACTATTACTCATTCACGTACTATTATATTTACAAACACTGTTATATACTCTCGTACGCAAATACTATTACTCATTCACGTACATTTTATTTTACAAACACTGTTATACTCTCGTACTATTATGTACGCAAATACTATTACTCATTCTCGTAATATTATATTTACAAACACTGTTATATACTCTCGTACGCAAATACTATTACTCATTCACGTACTATTATATTTACAAACACTGTTATATACTCTCGTACTATTATGTACGCAAATACTATTACTCATTCACGTAATATTATATTTACAAAACCTGTTATACTCTCGTACTATTATGTACGCAAATACTATTACTCATTCACGTAATATTATATTTACAAACACTATTATATACTCTCGTACTATTATGTACGCAAATACTATTACTCATTCACGTAATATTATATTTACAAACACTGTTATATACTTTCGTACTATTATATACGCAAATACTATTACTCATTCACGTACTATTATGTACGCAAATACTATTACTCATTCACGTAATATTATATTTACAAACACTGTTATATACTCTCGTACCATTATGTACGCAAATACTATTACTCATTCACGTAATATTATATTTACAAACACTGTTATATACTCTCGTACCATTATGTACGCAAATACTATTACTCATTCACGTAATATTATATTTACAAACACTGTTATATACTTTCGTACTATTATATACGCAAATACTATTACTCATTCACGTACTATTATGTACGCAAATACTATTACTCATTCACGTAATATTATATTTACAAACACTGTTATATACTCTCGTACCATTATGTACGCAAATACTATTACTCATTCACGTAATATTATATTTACAAACACTGTTATATACTTTCGTACTATTATATACGCAAATACTATTACTCATTCACGTACTATTATGTACGCAAATACTATTACTCATTCACGTAATATTATATTTACAAACACTGTTATATACTCTCGTACCATTATGTACGCAAATACTATTACTCATTCACGTAATATTATATTTACAAACACTGTTATATACTTTCGTACTATTATGTACGCAAATACTATTACTCATTCACGTAATATTATATTTACAAACACTGTTATATACTTTCGTACTATTATATACGCAAATACTATTACTCATTCACGTACTATTATGTACGCAAATACTATTACTCATTCACGTAATATTATATTTACAAACACTGTTATATACTCTCGTACCATTATGTACGCAAATACTATTACTCATTCACGTAATATTATATTTACAAACACTGTTATATACTCTCGTACCATTATGTACGCAAATACTATTACTCATTCACGTAATATTATATTTACAAACACTGTTATATACTTTCGTACTATTATATACGCAAATACTATTACTCATTCACGTACTATTATGTACGCAAATACTATTACTCATTCACGTAATATTATATTTACAAACACTGTTATATACTCTCGTACCATTATGTACGCAAATACTATTACTCATTCACGTAATATTATATTTACAAACACTGTTATATACTTTCGTACTATTATGTACGCAAATACTATTACTCATTCACGTAATATTATATTTACAAACACTGTTATATACTCTCGTACCATTATGTACGCAAATACTATTACTCATTCACGTAATATTATATTTACAAACACTGTTATATACTTTCGTACTATTATATACGCAAATACTATTACTCATTCACGTACTATTATGTACGCAAATACTATTACTCATTCTCGTACTATAATATTTACAAACACTGTCATATACTCTCGTACTATTATGTACGCAAATACTATTACTCATTCACATAATATTATATTTACAAACACTGTTATATACTCTCGTACTGTTATGTACGCAAATACTATTACTCATTCTCGTACTATAATATTTACAAACAATATTATATACTCTCGTACTATTATGTACATAAATACTATTACTCATTCTCGTATTATATTATTATTTACGAACACTATTATTATATACGCTCGTACTATTATATACAAAAATACTATTATTTATTCGAGTACTATTATATTTACAAACACTGTAATACGAGAATGAGTAATAATATTTGTGTATATAATAGTACGAGAGTATATAATAGTGTTTGTCAATATAATATAATACGAGAATGAGTAATAGTATTTGTGTATATAATAGTACGAGAGTATATAATAGTGTTTGTAAATATAATATAATACGAGAATGAGTAATAGTATTTGTGTATATAATAGTACGAGAGTATATAATAGTTTTTGTAAATATAATATAATACGAGAATGAGTAATAGTATTTGTGTATATAATAGTACGAGAGTATATAATAGTGTTTGTAAATATAATGGTACTCGAATGATAGTAATATAATAGTATTTGTGTATATAGTAGTGTTTGTAAATATAATATAATACGAGAATGAATAATGGTATTTGTGTAGGTAATAGTACGAGGGTATATAACAGTGTTTGTAAATATAATAGTACTCGAATAAATATAAATTATATATATATATATACATATATATATATATATAAATATATATATAATTATAATAGTATTTGTGTATATAATAGTACGAGAGTATATAATAGTGTTTGTAAATATAGTCCTTCCTAACTTTCTCAAGGTGTTGAAATATTTTATTTCGGTTAGAGTTTGTTAAATTTTTTCAAATTTATTTTCAATTTTAATATCGCATTCAAATTCAACGTATTCAATTGATTTGTCAATTGACAAATTGTCTCTATTAATTATTTCTATCTATGATTCACGACCCATTCTACTTTAAAATCTATTTAAATCGCCGTGTTTACATATAAATCATAGAAAATTTCGAGACTTCTAACCGGTTTTCTCGAAAAAGCAACACTTTTTTCAGGAACTGATTAGTCTGCATATACAGTTAGACACATTGTATAATTGTCTTTCGTTGGCCTATTCTGGAACCGATCATCATTACCATAATATGACATTCGAAAACGGACATATGCGACAAAGATATAAAACAGATAAATTAGAATACACGAGACGTAGCTGAACTGATAACCGACTAAGACAGGAACGTGAGCTTCATTAAAAATCACAACATATTAACCTGACGATCTCGGAAACGAAATGACACAATTATAGATTCTTTCCAAAAGAACTATGTCAGAATTAATTCGTATAGGAAAATAAATAGCTTGTAATAGATTGAAAAAATTGACAAACGGTGTTATTGAATTTTCTGGAATGCTGTAGATACTGCCAATTGACTTAGAAACAGGTAGATCATAATGATAAATAATAATAATAAATGGTTAATAACCCAAAGGCAGGTCCATGGTGTTAGAGCACCAGAAATCAATGACTTTTATTCTCTCCCTTGTTTATTATTCCCACTGCCATTTTATTGCATTTAATCACTTTTTTATTCATTTGTATGCATTTTTCTGGTTTCATGCTTCCTGGTCCCATGCTTAGGTTTCCTGTATTTTCTCTTCTCGATGAAATAAAATCTATATTATTTAATCCAAGTTTCAAGTTTTCGGAATTCTATTATTCTTTAGAAGACTTTGAATAGATTTTGGAGATAATTTTCAATCAAGTTTGTTAATTTAAAACTTATTTCATATTTGTTTCCTTTTACATCTTCTTAACTTTCCGTAGGGCAAGTTATAGTAATCGCAAAAAAATCGAAAATGAAAATTTTTATATATCTTTACGTATCAAAGGTTTCTGAATATTTTGGGATACCTTAGAAGAAATGGATGTATGTGTGTGTGTGCGAATACAAATTTTCGTCGGCGATTTCGGGAACACCGATCAACTGATTTAAATAATTCAAAAAACATTAGATTCGTACTAATAAGGAGACGTGCTGATTAGTTTTTGGCGAAGGCAGGTCTAGCGGCTCCAAAGATACGGGGCAAAAAGTGTCGAAAATGATAACTCAGTTTTT
The DNA here is from genome assembly GCF_003426905.1 of Ctenocephalides felis. NCBI lineage: Eukaryota > Metazoa > Arthropoda > Insecta > Siphonaptera > Pulicidae > Ctenocephalides > Ctenocephalides felis. The sequence goes on along the minus strand of NW_020539724.1, from coordinate 3,714,046 downwards.
AAGAGGACGGAGCGTCCGATTTTAATAATTCAAAAAACATTTTACTTGTATTAACAAGATGAAGAATTGATCAAATTTTTATGAAGGCTGGTATAGCGGTTTCGGAGATCTAATGAAAAAAGTAAAAAAAAAGCCATTTGGCGGCCGAAAATGATCTTTAGACATATGCACATCAAATTATCAGATATTTTATAGAGATTTTAACAATAAGTATAAATTTTGTTTACATTCCTATGGGTTCCGTACCAATGTTTATCCGTTAGACGGCGACGCGGCGCTTACGCGCTTTGACATCTCTATGCAGTTAAAGCAGTACGATTGCTTTGAAAAAAAGTTCAGAATTTCCAAAATATGTAAAAAAAAAAATTGCAAAAAAAAGTAATTTTTTGTCAAATTTATAGTTTCTCAAAAATCTAATTTTTTCGAAGTAAATTTTTTCAAAAATGTTAATAGTTTTTAAAAAAACAATATTTTTTGGTACGGGAAGTTCCAGCAATTTGTCTTAAGGCACGATGCCATGCGCCCCACTAGTTAATTCAATTTATTCTACAGATAAAACAGTGAGCAGTGGTTGTTCGCAATATAATTTCAATATCATTATAATTTGACAATAATAGATGCTACTTACGGAGACTCTATTAGATGTACAATTTATAGCAAAAACACAAAAATACAAAAGTGAAGAAAAGAAAAATAATGTAGAAGTTGCTAATTGAGATCAGTGGGTAATTTTTGCTTCATTCTGGGGGGATAGACGTTGATTCTGCTTTTATAACATTAGGACATTAATCTTTATTAGTCCTTTTGGAAAGAATGTAGTGTTTCTGGAAAGGATGTTTCCAGAGCTTTTGTATAGGATTTAAATCAAATTTATCTTCTCAATCTCGTGCAATATCGGTGTATCAAGTCTATAAAATAAGTTTCATCAAATTCCATAATATTAGTCATTTACTACGAGCAATCAGTAATCATCAAACATGATACTCGACTGCTACTTCTTAGATTGTCGATGTCGATGTGTTGGGAACAAGTGTTCCTTTGTAGAGGGGAATGGCGGACCCAAAGCGAAATAATGCGATCCCTATCGTGCTCACGGCTTTGCCTTCTAAAAAGCGTGCAGGTAAAATGGTCAGCCTGTATGCCAAGGTTATTAACGCTTGTCTTATAACGTAGGTAGACCCCTGATGATAAATAAACGAAATTGGATATTTAAATAAAACTGCTAAAATTTTGCGTATACGTTCTTATTTTTTTTAAATACAATTAATAATTAATGAAAAAGTTTTACCTACAGCAATCGTTTTATTATATTAAAGTATATAAAAATACACATTATGTTTTATATATAAATTAAAATCTGGTAAAAATGAAAAAATGTTGTGGAATTTTTATAACAAACATTGGTTAAATTAAATATATAAATACTAGGGTTTATACAAAAACCGACATTTCAGAAAACCGGTTTTCGAATTTTAATTTTACTAAAAACCGGTTTTCGAATTTTATATAGAAAATAAATTTTTGCTCGAATATTCTGTAATTTATCCGCAAATTTAGAGTAATTTAGAGCAGTATTTGACTGAATTTATGTATTGTTCAATTTTATACATAGTGAACAAAATTATTTTAATTTTAATTAGTAGAACTAAAAAATAATAGTTTATCTTGATCAAATAACCTTGAAAATAATTATATGTTATTCATGCATCATTTTCACATATAAAAATGAAAATATTTTCATGATAGTGATAGGAAAGTTTTCGAATAAATAAAAATAATAAATTTTTAAATGAAAAACATCACTAAATTAAGAAAAAAATTAGATATATGTTGATACATACTTGTTAATATCAATTTTAGTTTTAAAAAAAACTAAGCTAAACTCGGGTATTGTTTGTTCCGAGCAATAATTAAATTCATTCTAATAAACTCTAATAAATACGTTAATGTTATTATACATTTTTTATTAATATTATTGATAATGATAATATAAATTTGTAAAATTGTATTTATTGTTCATTTTTTATTTATAAATAAGCAAATTATTTTAGGTTTCGATAAGAAAATTGGCGAAGATTATTATTTTTGTTTGATTTTCCTTTTTTTTATAAATTACAAATTTTATCATACATTTTTATTAACAAATTCATGGTTTAAATTTGTAATGAGCGAATTGTTTTAGGTTTCGATAAGAAAATTGGCGAAGATTATTATTTTGGTTTTGATTTTACTTTTTTCTTTTGATAAATTACAATATGTTGAAGGTATTATATTGTTATGATATAATTTCAATGCAAATACTATGCTGTATTTGTTCTAGTGTATTTTAAGCCAAATTATTTAATGTTACTTGTAGTTTTGTTAGCAGCTGTAACTAAAATTGAAATTAAAAAAAAGTTTTTAATGAGATGACCATACGCCCAGGATTGGCGACAGTCTTGAATAGAGACAATATTTTTTCCTGGTTTGTTTTTTATTTTTAAAAAGGTTTTTTATTCTATATATATTACAACTACAGTATTATTTTTACAAAATTTGAAATTTTGAATGTGAGTTGAAATACAGATTAAATTTTATAGTTTTCACTAAAGGTTAAAGGTAATTGTGGTGAACAAGAGAGAATATTAAACAATGCTTGAAACATCCAGTTTGGTACTGTAAACAAAAACAGTTTAAAAAAACAAAGAGTAATCTTGTTGAAAAATATCCGATTCAATACAGAAAAAAATGATTCTGATTTTATCCTTAAATAGTATTTGTTATAAAAAATATTTTATAAAAAATATAAGTATATCTTTTATAAAAAAATTATAAGCTAAAAAATATGACACCCACCCCCCCCAGTTTTAATTCATTGCATTTTTTCTTTGGTATTTGCTAATGATTGAAGTGAATTTCATTTTATATTTTCTTTACCCACGCAAGAGAAATCCTAATTCGTATCTCACCCAGGTAAAAACACCTGTCGATTTGACAGAGCTTCAAAAATTCAACCTTTGCGTACAACCTGTTAATAATGACTTAGGTCTCGAAGAACGTTGTTGTGTTCGAGTCCAGTCAGTAGTTTCTTTTGGTCCACCATCTTTGATTTTATTCAAGAAAGACGCTAACAAATTTAATATAAATGTTACTTACAATTTTGCAAAAGTGTGATAATAAAATTAGAAATAGAAAATAATGTTTAAACAAGTTATTATAAGTGTCCATGTGCGACAGAAGTAAAAATAATGGAGAGTGTTTGTAAAAATATATTCAGGACTTTTTTGTGATATGGATACGAATACACCAAAAGTGCCAAAGGGTACTACATCACCTAGAACAAATAGGAATAATCATAATAGTTTGTCACAGGTATTTTAATAATTAAAAATATTTATTAATGATTGTGTTTACATCCCGTGCCGGCCGGCGTGTGTGAGAACCGTTTTGTTGTAATAATTTTAAGTGATTTCATTAAAAAGTTTTGGAAACAAAGAATTTTTAATTGCTTGTTTTTATTACTGTTTTAATAATGAGGTGAATTTATAATTAATCGAAAGCAATTATATGATTGTATGATAATAGCGTGTTAGATAACAAAATAATTTGGCGGTTTGAATTGAATGTATAGGAAGAAGAGTAGGATTTATATAAGAAAAATAGTATGAACATGAAGAGTGTATTAAAATTGAAATGTAATAAATTTAAAATATGTTGTAGATGGCTAAATGCTCGAGTGGCGAGGCCAAAAAAAAAAAAAAATTGAATGTCATGTTGAATTTACTATTTTTTGACAAACCGAGGCTGCTTATCGTTACTTATCACCTATAAAAGTTTCTCTATACGTCTTATAATATTTTTTAAAATCTATTATTTAAATTCTAAATTTTGGTTCACCAAGATATTGTTTACTACATAAGACATTATATAACTTCTATTGACAATAACCTGGTAATTAAAACCGTGATATGATTAACTTGTATCAAATAATATTGTTTTGTTTATTTGTATTTTGGGCATTTAATTCTATAAAAAAAATTTTATATCAGCTAGAGGTTCTGGAAAATTGTTTGTATCCGCTTAGAGGTTCAGGAATGTTTTCAGCAAATATTAAGCACTATTTTTTAGTTATTTATTTCAATTACTAAATCTTTTATTATCTGCAACGTGTTAAAGCATTGAACTGAATTGTTTAACTTTAACAGATAGAGAACCGGTTTGGTTATTGGTATATCAGACAAGCAAATATTAGAATTCAAGTTTCCATTGAGCATTCGATAAATTGTGCGAATGTTACTATAGCGGAGCATTGGTTCATTTAAATGTTTATTGAATAAACGTAATGTCTATTTACTAGTCATATAGGTCATTTGAATGAATAGACAATTTTTATAATATAAATGGTAAATGAATAGAGGCTTTTTTTGATGGGTTGTCAAGTAATAGTGTATGAAGTGTACGTTCATAATATAAGGATTACTAGATAAAGGAAAAGAATTATAAAAATAAGAAATAAATTTTGCAACTTAAGATCGACTACTAACATTGCCCAATTATAATTTTTTTGGCCAATATTATTATGTGTAATAAATTATTATTGCAACTGTATGTATATATCAAAATTCATGATATCGAACATGAAGAGCATTTTTTTTTTAAATATCTATTATAAACAATTAGCAATAAATGCGACATTGTTAATTTTAATTTATTATTGTATTTGATCTTTATTTTTTAACTTTCCGAAGAAGAAGTTTATGTTTTTGCCAAAAAATTTGACTTATAAATTGTATACTCTCTTGATGTTTCAAGTCATACTAAATCGTTTGATACTGAAAAATAATATATTTTTTTTAAAAACGTTTGAATTCTTTTTAAATTCAGATAAAAAATAAATACATGTGACTATCTTACTAGACCTCTCCCTTCCTCTACATGATGTTTCGTGATTTTTTGTCAAACCACCCCCTTACCCTAAAAGCTTCACATAATTAATCGACGCCCCCTGTTCGCGCCGTATCAAAACAAAAAATCATCAATCGAAATTCACACAATAAATCAATTCAATCAATACGTTATCAAAAACAACATATTACAATTATCTACTTAATTAATTCACATTAATGACGAATACCAATTATTTTGAAATCTATATTTCAAGGCCGGGAGCATGTTCGCGCCGTATCAAAGGGCGCGATTTATACCCCCCAAAGTTCAAAATATTTTGTCAATGTTTTCGCCAAAAATCTTGAGCCAATTTTGGGAATTCTACGGTTTATTTACAAGTTTAATTATTATTAAATAAATATTTATCAAAGATCTATTATATTTGCAATGCAAATATCTTTTTAATATAATATAAATGCTCTAGAGCGGCGAGCACATTTAGCTTCCAGTTTTTCACACGTGATGCATAGTGTCAAGAATGTACTTTTACTTTATATCTCGTTACGGTTCAGAATAATTAAGTGAACGTGTACCTGGTCGTATGATGGTCTGAAAATTATTTTTTTATTCCCATTTCCGTTTCCTCTGAATGCAAAATAAACAAGTCATGACATCATTTACTAATTGACATTTATGGGGAAAAAATTATAAGAAATTATTCCTCTGATAAGGAATCCTGTTTCATGGTAATCTTATACAAAGTCTTGGGTTTCATTTCTTAGTTTGTTTTTCTTAGAGACAAACTTGTTTAGTAACACCATTTGTTTTATTTTGTTAAAATAAATAATGTTTATAAATTACTGTATCATTAGATTGCAAACATATTCTTTTGTGTATTTGGCATTTTTGAAATAAATATAAAGACAAGTAAGTAGTAATAAAACTTTGACGAATTGTACGAACTGGACAGTTTAACATTGACTATATATACAACAAAAAATTAATTCTTACACATCAAACGTTTTCTGAAAATGGTTTCTATAGTATTTCTGGTTTAATATTTCAATTATATTTACCGTAATAAACCCGAATGAATTTTCGTAGTAATTATTTATCCATGACTAATCGTGCAATTACAAAATGGGTTTTATAATAGAATTAAATTGTGATTGAAGCAATAGTTATCTGAACTGGTTTTGCACCAGTTTGCAGAACGCCTTTCATTCCATAGTGTACGATTGTCGAAGAAAAAATCTTAGACGTATATGTATTAAGGTTAAAAAGTATTTATGATCAAATTGTAATGGTAATATCTTATAAATAATCTCCGTTATATTATGTTAGATTTGTTATGTATATTTTTTTTAACTGATCTGGTAACAATATTACATTTGAGATATTCCAAGTAGGTACATAATTTTATAACTAGATCTGTGTAGACTAGATCTGTGATTTTTCTATAATAATTAGATCTGTGGTTTTATTTTAAATACCTGAATAACCTATAAAGCACTTATTTTTCTCAATTTTGAACAGCGGTCAGAACTTGAGTGCCCTAGAAGCCATGATAGTGATGAATTTTCTAAACATCGTGTTTTTTTCACAAACATATCGCTATTCAAGTTAAAACCGTTACCATATTGCTTGACATCAGGTTGTCTGAGTGGGATATTAAATTAACTTCTGATTGGAAACCCATAGTTCTAACAGTTAACCTACAGGAAAGTTCCTTTTCTAAAATTATTTGCAAAAAATAATATCTATTCAATGACAATCAAATAGCAAAATAGAATATATGTACTGAATATTTATTCAAACACTACTTACTTATTAATTTTTTATTTTTAACCGAACTATGTTAATTTATTAATATCTTAATTATTTTAATTTATATTAGAATCAGATTAAAGTGCTTTAAGAAGCGATATCATATATATTGGTTAATTTAGACATCATCTTACTATACCTTGCGATAACTCCTCTAGACTTTATTCCTAAAACATTTTCCGGTTCTATTACTGAGCAAATAGTATAAATTTATATTTAAATCTTTCACCTAATATATTCAATCTGTGGGCGTATTATGTACTTGGTGTGAAGCAAAATCATCGTAATTTTCCTATATAAGATTTCTAAATGAATAGGTGTTGCTCTATCAAGTGCCTTAGGGGGTATGCGAATGCATAATTTATTTGCTTTGATAATAACAGTTGTTAGGAAATATTAGTACATTTCAAGATCTGAAATATGTATAACGCATTTCCTGAAACGTAATGATGGCTGATTCTTACAATATTATGAATTTAATAACACGGTAAATGCAGATAGACAAATGTGCAGTAATCTATATTGTAAGTGTATGCCAACAATGATAAGTTATTTTACCTATGGCTAAATATTTCGTTAGAAGCGATAAATTGGTTTATTTTAGTCATTCTTTAAATAACATAGATTTTGTTATGTATATATCTATAAATATATGTCTATTATTAATGTAAAATATAATTTTATAAAACATTGTTTATTCCTCAATACTTTGCATCGTGGGAACATCATAAACTTACTTGTTCTGTTTTTTTGAGGGCGGATATGTTCTTGCGGTGGACTGCTATTAAATTTGTTAGGCTGAACTTAATATAATACTACACATTGTCTTGCCAAGTCGACCCTAAATTGCTTCCTTAGAATTAATGAATACTTACTCCAAGACAACGATGTTACTTCTTCGAAAAGTGTATAACCGGACACGCTTTATGACCACGTTGTATTAAACAGATCGTTAAAATATTGTTAACCAATCCATAAAAAACGTTATCAATTTTTGGCATATTGAACGGATTATAAATCAGATTTTATTTCCAAGAAAGTTCTGTTTGCACAATATGGTGTAAAGAGTTAAAATCTCGTCATATAGTAAAATCGTACAAGTATGCCCACGTAAAACTTGAATGATTTCCAATATAATAATGTTGTCCGATGAAATCACAAACCGCAGAATGTCAAATGTCAAATTTCACATATTTTGCGGTCAATAATACGACGATAAGCTTAGCACTCCCTTAACAGGCAATTTTGTTCATGATATGAAACAATCAGTAATGCATACTGTGCAGTTTTTTACACACATTGCTGGACAATATATTCAGTAGACTTGACCTTAATTTATAAAAAAAATTCTCAGAAAAGTATAGAATACTCTACTGCAAAAAATTTACTAACTTTCATCAAAATTTGTTATATATCCCTATTGAGAATATTCAGTTTAGATTGTAGAGCTATTCTATCAATGCAGATTTTATATTATTCATCGATCATTATTGCATTTAAGCATGATATATATATATATATATATATATATATATATATATGTATGTATTTATGTATATATATGATTGAACAGTTGTCTTATAATCGATTAATGTCAACATCTCTGTATTAATATGTAACTTCTTAATTAACGTTACATGAAGTCTTCATGCTTATCTCTCCGACCTTGTAATACATCAATATACAAGCACAAATCACCTAATAAATTAAAAGCATATTATATTATGAACATATATACATATTATATTTATTATGAAATGTTCCTTGAAACAAATCTGAGTAATAACTTGTATTATATGAAATATTAAGTAATAAATGAATCAGAACTTCAAAAAAAGATGTCATATAATAAATTTATCATGGTATTGTTACACCTTTATAGTAGGACTAGATTCTAAAATACATTTTGAAAAAAGAAGATCTTTTCTGTGGCTTTTAGTTATGGGATTTCAATTAAAAGTTCCAGGTCTGATATCCTCCTTGGACAGCCTGATGTTATCTAATAGTGACATCGATTTTACTGGAAAATGTATGCGTTGGTATATTTCCAAGTGAGAATAGCTTTTCGAGCCATTGCTGCAAAATTCCAATTAGACAAACTTTATTTCAGATATTCTGGACAATCAACGGATTACTTACTAACTTTTTTGAATTAAGCAGCTCTCAATGCAGCTCAATGAACATATAATAGTTATAATTGCTTTAAAAAATTCGGATTTGGTTATTTATATTTTAAATAAATTCTAGGATTGGCAAGGAATGAAGTCATTCCAGATTATTTACAAAAGCTATCTAAACATAATGTATTACAAAATCAATATCAATACTGCTCAGCATAAAGACGAATAGTATCAGATTAGAAGTTTATACTAGTACAATAATTGGAAAATGTTTTTTTTATTAGTTTGCAATTAAACATTTTAAATCATTTATATAACTCCTGTCTCCCACTATTCTGAATAGCTCAGCAATAAGCGTCTCTATGCATTCCATGTTTATGAATAAACAATGCATTGTTGTAACTTAGCATAGGTATTATTGCGCCATTGTTTGGAGCTCATCAGAACGCGACAAACGACTTAAGTCGTACTACGTCGTGAATATCAAGCAGGCCTAACCTCTATCCTTTCACAATCATTTCATCCTCCAGATATGCAATGGATTGCTTATTGTTCAATTATTCATCGATAGCTACAATCCAAGGGATTAAAATATTTATTTAATTCTGAACAATAATGTAAATCTTATATATAAAAATGAATCGCAAAATGTGTTGGTAAGCGCATAACTCAACAAATCCTGGACCAATTTGGCCAATTCTTGTTTTGAAATGTTCGTTGAAGTCCAAGGATGGTTCTTACGGCGAGAAAAAATCGAATAAATGCCAGGAAAACCCTAAAAACAGCTCTTTTCTTTTTCTCATACAAACGTTTTTTAACTAAAACGTAGAATCAATGTGATCTTTATTGCTATTATATAAAGTTCACATTAAATTACAAGCACTCACTGTATACTCCTTCTAAACGATTATTCGGATTTTGATAAATCTTTCTGAAGTTTGTTGGGGAAATTTTCTAGGATGTATGTGCAATATTGTAAACATTGCAAAAAACGATATGTCATTGTTTGCATTGATAACAAATGAAAACTATCATCTGCCAAAAATTTCAATTTACTTATGAACCTATACAATATTAGAATATGTATAATAAATATATGATTATGAATAACAAAAATGAAATGTCTACATTATTATTGCCAAAAAGCAGCTGAGATGTGCCAGAAATTGAAATAATATAAAATACAGTATACGTATGGCAGATTGAATTATACACACATGAACAAATATGACAAATTAATTCACTTAAAATATGAAATTAAGTATTAATCAGGGCCGGTCCTACTTTTAATGCGATGCATTCGAAAAATAGAGCGCACGCCTTGCAAGAAGATACAAGTTGTTACAGCATAAGTAGCTAATTTATGAATAAAAATTTTCTGATAAAATTTCATTTACAATTAGTATCAATAAAATAACAATGTTTCTCTGATTAGACTTCTTTCATCTGAAGGTTTTTCTTGCCTGTTATTCACGATAGTTTTTTTGTTGTCCTTCAAAAGGATTCTTCATTCTCTTACAAGTTTTGCATTCTTTCCTTATGATGCAATCAACTGACCCCTGACAAGGGCATGCTATTAATTTCATATGCTTCTTTACGGATATGAAATTTTTTCATCAAAATTAATAAAAGTTAAGGTCAATGGCTTAATCAATAAATTAAATAAATGGAAATGTTTGGAATGATATTAGAATATATGGATTTTCTAGTATTATTTAATTTTTGCAAAATCCTAAACTGTTTTCTTATATATTTACTTTATTTTCCTCTTTTATTTACTTTGTTCTGTATACCATCATATAATTAAATAAAGTTCACAAATTAAAAGCGAACCATTGAATTTCCTTCTAAAACCCATTGTAAATTTTTTAATCAATGTCTTTCTATCCAACACTACATTCGATCTAAATTATATATCGAACATCTGCTATTTTTCCCATCTCTAGTTTCGTGTTTAAGAATGCCTGTCGGAACTCGCATAAACAAAATCAGCGGTCCACCAGTGTTGATGCATTTTTGTTGATAGTTGCTGGAATATCCCAAGCTAGAAGTCACATCTATCAGTCATTGTGCTCAGAGTTTGAGAATTATTCAATTGCGTTTGTTCGTTTTTTGTGTCTTTTTAATAAATTTGTTGAAATTTGATATTGCGTCATGATACAAAAATTACTGGAATTTAAAAGTGAGTGGGGCAAGGATGAAAATTACCAACTTAGTACAGGAAGCTAATAAGGTAGAAATGATAATACTCTAATAATAGCAATTCAGGTTATTTGCAAATGCTTTAAATTATTGTGAATGAATTTTAAAAATAACAACAATTTATTTAAATGATGCATGATGTGTACATTATTGCACAATTTATAATACAGTTTAAAATAAAATAATAAGATAAGATTTTTGTCGTTTTGTCAAGATGCATCACTTTTATATTAACAAAATCAATTTAAACAACAATGTTATATTTTTCATAATGAATAGATGATTGTCGTGTCACTTTGATTTATATTTACCAAAAAGACCACTTACAAATTGTAAGCCTTTATAAATATTGATAATCATGTTATAATTAATGCCAAAATGTGTGTCCATTTGTATAATGATTGTTCATGAAATGTAGTACTAATTTATCTATTTTTTTGTGTTTCTTGCTTGCCAACTTAGAACATAATACATTGTTCTTGGAAATATTTTCAGAATTATTAACTTTCCGTAGGGTAAGTTATTGTAATAGGCCGAAAATAGAAATTGAAAATTTTTACATTTCTCGACGTTTTGAAGGTTTCTGAACATTTTGGCATACCTCAGAAAAAAGGATGTGTGTGTGTGTGTGAGTGTGTATGTATGTATGGATACAATTTTTCGTTCACGTTTTCGGGCGCACGGATCAAACGATTTGAATGGTTCAAAAAACATTAGATTCCTATTGATAGGATGATGTGCTGATTAGTTTTTGGCAAAGGCAGGTCCAGCCGATTAGGAGATACGGACCAAAGAGTGCAGAAAATAGAAATCGAGTTTTTGAGAGATCGGAGCATCGATTTGAATGATCCCAAAAACGTTCAATTCGTAATGACGGGGAGAAGGGGTGATTAGTTTTTGTCAAAGGCAGAGCCAGCGGTTTCGGAGATACAGAGCTAACTGTGCTAAAAATGGCAGTTTTTGAGAGAACTAAGCGTCCGATTTGAAAGATTCCAATAACTTTCTGCTTGTTTTAACAAAATAATTGATTTTGGAAAAAAATTTTTGCTCCAATTTGCCTTAAGGCACGATGCCATACACCCCACTAGTTTCACAGTATCAATTATCTATTGAAACTGTGGTTGCGTGCACATTTATTTGGAAATTATCTGGAATGCAAATAGTTTTTGTTTATGAATCAGATTATATATATTTTTTTCTCAGACGGGGGATAGATCATCGGGGTCCTGGCGAACTCAACGGGTGCTCCTAACTCGCGTGCCGGGCTACGGCTTTGGTATAGCGGTCTCGGGCGGTCGCGATAACCCGCATTTTGCCAACGGAGATCCGGCGATAGCGGTCAGCGACGTTCTGCGCTGCGGACCAGCCGAAGACGTATTACAGTAAGTAGAAATCTGGTAAATCTAAAATATTGTAATATTCGAGATTTAATTTCTAATATTTTTCTCTTATTTCTAGAGTGAATGATCGCATAATATCGGCGAACGGCATATCACTGGAGAATGTGGAATATGCAACTGCTGTGCAAGTATTAAGGGAGAGCGGTGACACCGTCAGCTTGCTAGTAAAACGGCGTTCTAGCGCTGTTATTGGTGCAGAAGGTGCCAATATTGGTAACGACGCACCTGACTCCACAATACCTGCTGCTATCAGGAGAGCTAGCATGTCCCCTGCAGGTAAATGAACTTTATTTAACGCGATTGGCATTAATTTCAGTTGTAATAGGAATTTATAAAACATTACTAATTTTTTACAGGTATGGGACAAACAACAGGAGGCAGTAGTCATCATGCCAGGTCCCAGTCTTATGGAAGTCCAGCTGTCTCACCGCCTCCTTTGCTGCAGAATGCTATACAGCAACAAGGCATTAAAATATCTCTCACCAAGGCAGGGAAGAAAGATGGTGAGTTAATCACATAATTTGTTAAGAAATTTCATTTTTAATTCATATAAAATTTCTTCATAATCATTTTGTTAGATTGTTACTGATAAATATTTAATTATTACGTTATTTTTTTCAGATTTTGGAATCGTCCTCGGATGTCGTCTTTTCATTAAGGAGTTGTCATCCAAAGCTAGAGAACAGTTGGCTTTGAGCGGACAAATTCTGCAAGAAGGTGATATTATCACTCGACTTCATAATACGAGTTGCGGAGATACAATGGGTCTGAAAGAAGCTCGGAAAATAATGGAAGGATGTAAAGAAAGACTTAGTCTTGTGGTCACTAGAAATAATAGTACTAATAGCCTAAGCAATGGCACAGCATTATGTAAGAAATATGCATTACAAGAGTAGTAAATTTAATTCATAGTTTGTTTTGGTTTAATGTTTCTATTCCTTCTTTATAGTGAATGGTAATACAGGGTCAGGTCTGTTAACGCCTTCTACTCCTCAAAACAATTTGTCCGCAACTAGAAATACATCATATTCACATGCTGCCCAAAACTCACATTGTAGCATGGGTAAGTAACTCATTCCACAATATATTTAAAATAAAAAAAAGTATTTGAAGACTTCACATTGCATTTTAGATGACACTCTTTTATCTTCTGGCCCTTCATATTCTGCTCAAAATTTGTACGTGGTTCCACCAACTAGACCGAACACTATGCCGGCGTCTTTAACGGATGACAAAAGCAATCTTGTTCCGAGAGGCAGAAGTCGTAATCCTTTATTGGATGTAAGTTTAAGCCAGTTAGACAGGCCTAGTACACCTCAAGGAACAGGTATAATTATTTGTCAAAATTTTATCAAAATTCATTTAAACTATCATGTTTACTAATAATGTTTTAATAATCAACATTTTTTAGGACATGGTAGAAGTCGAAGTGCGGTTGAAGAACCACCACGTCCCCCTCCACCTAGGGCTGAAGATTATTATAGTTCTAGAAAGCAATTGTTTGAGGATGATCCACTTAATATAAGAAACAAACAATCAACGTAAGTTATGACATAAATTTTAAATTTTGTATTTATGCTCCGATAACAACTCACTTTAATTTGAAGATCTGAACCGAGATACATAACTTTCATGAAAGATCCTGGTGGATCAGTGGGTATTCGTCTGACTGGCGGAAATGAATGCGGCGTTTTTGTAGCAGCCGTCCAGTCGGGCTCTGCCGCTTTTCAGAGAGGGCTTGAACCAGGAGATCGTCTGCTGCGAGTAAATGACGTTGATATGCGAGGAGTTACACGCGAAGAAGCTGTTTTACTTTTATTAGGGCTTCAGGACAGAGTTGATTTAATAGTAAAACGGTGTAAGGAGGAGTACGAAAGGGCAATAGCAAATCAAAAAGGTTTGTTATATAAAACAGTTTTTTCATTCATTTTCTAAGTTCAATTTAAATAAAGCTATAATCATTTTCAGGGGACAATTTTCATGTAAAAGCTCATTTTCACTATACTGAACCATTAAAAGGCGAGTCAGGCTTTCGAAGCGGTGATGTTTTCCGCGTTTTAGATACTTTACATAATGGAGTTGTTGGTTCATGGCAAGTATTCAGAGTTGGCAGAAATAACCAAGAGATGCAAAAAGCAGTAATACCAAATAAGGTTAAAATCTAATTTGTTTTTTATTTTTTAATTGAAACATTTCTATAAAATAAAATCTAATTGCTTAGGCAAGAGCGGAAGAGCTTGCAACTGCACAGTTCAATGCAACGAAAAAGGAATTATCAGCATCAGAATCACGTGGAAACTTCTTCAGGAGACGAAGATCAAGTCATAGACGAAGTAAATCTTTGAGTAGGGTGAGTAAAACTTATAAAAGTATTTTAAATAGACATATAATTATATTATATTAATAATATAATATATAATTACAGGAACATTGGGACGACGTAGTATTCTCAGATAGTGTCAGTAAATTTCCGGCATACGAACGTGTGGTACTTCGTCATCCTGGTTTTATGAGGCCGGTGGTTTTGTTCGGAGCTGTTGCGGATTTGGCAAGAGATCGTTTATTGAAAGATTTTCCTGATAAATTCACAGCACCTCGTAAGTTTTTCTAACAGTATTTATATTAACTAATATAATGATGATATAATCAACATTGTATCATCGATTCAATAATATAGTTTATAATAAAGTGACATCGCGTTTGGTTTGCATATATTTTAATTCTAATTATGCTTACGCTTTTTACAGAATTGGACAATAATTTGTCTGAAGAACTTTCCCGTGGACCTAAAGCTGGTGGTATCATTAGACTATCAGGCATTCGTGATATAATGGATAGAGGAAGGCACGCTTTACTAGATATAACGCCAAATGCGGTGGACAGACTGAACTATGCACAATTTTATCCAATCGTAATTTATCTGAAAGCGGATAGCAAACATACTATAAAACAACACCGTCAAGGCATAGCAAAGTAAGATCCTAATGTTTAATAATAATATCAACTAGTATTATTTTAATTATTGGTCACATTGAAAATTTATAGATCTGCGCACAAGAGTTCCAAAAAACTTCTGGAACAATCGCAAAAACTAGAAAGAGTTTGGAGTCACACTTTCAGCGGTCAAGTTACTCTTGGCGAACCTGATTCTTGGTATAGAAACTGCGCGATTTAATTGACCAATTACAAAGTGCTCCAGTGTGGGCTTCTGAATCCAAGGTAGGATATTTCATTGTTAATTTCAATATTTCACTAAAAAATATTTATTTAAAAGTAATTCAACTTCGAACATTTTTACTTCTAAATTTAAAATATCTCTGGAATCAAATTATAAGTTTTAAGAATTTTCGTTGTGAAGTTTTACCAGATGATTTGATGTATCAAAATAAATTTTGGTGGTGGACTATATGTTGTAACTAACTCAATTTATTTATTTTTTCTCATCCGTCATGAACGAAAACTAAATTGATCAGCGTCCTGAATTGGTGTCAGACATTTATTTCCCGATTCCTTCCTGTTGTGATGTCTGCAACGATCACATTTCTTCATCATTGCATATTTGTGACAGTCCTTATAGATCGCTTCCTTTGCCATCTCCTAGGCCGCTTTACAATTGTTCTCCACAAAGAACTTCATTTTCGCAAACCTTACCGCCTCGTTACCGCCGCGGAATTAGAATCTCCGATAGTCAAAATGTTATTTTACCACGGGCTTCCATGTATGATCCGAGAATACAAAGCAATGATGACATTATCATGCCTTATACAAGATCGATGTATTCTCCACGTATGAGCGGTTTAATGCTGTTTTAGAAGAATTTGGTTCTGATGATAAATTAAGTGAACAATTTGGAGACGATGATAAAGTTTGCATCGACATGCATGATGATGTAAATGAGCTTGATGGTAAAAATGGTGGATTCAATAGTAAAACGGCCAGGGAGGAGTTTTTTGGATTTATTTGAGTATATATACTTGATTGAAATTCTAAATCTTACATTATAAATAACTAATATGAGAATACTTTTCTACAATTATTGTTTTAAATTTTGTTTTTGGTTTTGAAAATTTTTAGTATTAATTTACCGTAGAAAAAATATATAAAATGATGAATTTAATAATATTAAACTATTTTTTATAAAATAGTTTGGACGCTTTATTGTTTCATGAACTTGAAGCATATTTTGCAAATAACTTCTTATGTTATTCTTTGGTTTCTAGTTCAACAAAGCTAGTTTCTTATATAGGATTTTTGATTCTGGTTAATAATTACTAATGGATAATATATATTTATTTAAATATGTAATTTTTACTTCTAATACGTGTGTTCAAGCTAACAATAATAAGCAAAATGTGTTGCTTTACTACATTTTCAATTTTCACACTCATCTTTTGCAATTTTCTGTACCATTGGCTGTTAACTTGAAATTATTTTTAGCTTGAGCATTACTAATATCATGCATAAGCATTACTTATAACAGTGCTTGCGAAATAGTTTAATATTTATCACATTTTTAACATGTCAACAATTTATTAACATTATGCTATGTGTGTGTTCGTCTTTCCCGCATTGATGCTGAATTTCCTCTGACACACATTTTTTGGACACATTTGGATTTCCTGAACTGATGCTAAACCTGGAATCTACGGACTTAACAACATATTGAATCATGAAATATTCATTTCCACCTGCTACTCATAAATTTGCAAACCGTTTTGGAAAATGATAAATGGAACTATTAGCCCGAAGAATCTTTGTCGGATGACTTCTTGTTCCCAATGACGTCTCGTTTGTCATATGCATCCAGCCCAGAGTCAGATTTGGAACTGAGCCCTGGTGCGGCTCCCAGATTAGTCAAGGCATCCAGCGATCCGTCAGTTGCAACTGCTCAAGATAATGGTGATCGCGACGATCTCAACTTAGCTGATGCATTACCACCTCCTTATAGCGTGAGTATAGGAATCATTTTAACTTACCGATACATTTTTAAATATTATGAAGTCCCTACTTTGTCAAAATGTTTTGATTCTCAAGTAATGTAATCCTAACTGAGTGAACATGACATTTCAATTGTTAATATGTAACTTGAATATACTAAAGCCTTGTTTATAAAGCCACACACGTCATTTTTAATTAGGGTGAGGTATTAATGCTACCGGCTTACACATGCAGCATTCTGATTAAAGCTTCAATTAAAATTCCATTCAAAGCATTATATTAACTGCATCATCTCCTATGATAAAATTTTAATATGTGGGGATATACATGGTTTTTATAAGTGTAACAATAACAACATTATTTATACATATTTTTATTTTATATTTCTTTTCCAGAGTCCATATGACCATTCAAATCATGTTCGAAGATCAGCTGATAGCAAGTACGGATTTTCGCCTTCCGGATCTGGAGAAAGTACTCCTGGATATCCCAGAAATACAAATAATACACAAGCCAGTCAACAAAATCTTTATGGCCCGGGTAAGTTGAAGTATTAAAGAAAATTATCTACAATAATATTATATTATTGTGCATGTATTATTACATTTTACAATAAATTTGTAGATCTTCCACCACGTATAGATCGTGCTGTAAAGCCGCCATCATTGACACGATCGGCTACAAGTGCTCAAGATCGTCTGTTTGGAGGTACAGTTACAAATTCAACTGCCAAAGACCAAAACATACCGACCGCAGATGAAATTAACGGATATCACCAGCATCAACAGCAACAAAGACAAAATTCAAATAGCCAAAACCAATTATCTTCTGGTTCATTGGATAGAAATCAGCAACAAAATAGTACGGTCACTTCTTTAGATCGCTCTAGGCCAGGTACAGTTTTACATAAAACAGCCGTTTGTTAATTTTTTTAATCAGTGTAAAGCATTATCAATATTTCAAGAATTGACATTAATTTATTTTTATTTTTGCAGGTATCAGGGAAGCACCAGCAGGAGGTAATGGCTCTTACGACAGCGTATCGAGTTATGATTCTTACAGCAACACTTTGGTTAGAGATTCTCTTGGAGCGTCTACTACTAGACTAGGTCCCAACGCGCCTGATGATCTAAAATCCGTGCCCCAAGCAAAGTATGCACATATTTATATAAGTTGATAATTAATAAGTATTTTAGTGTAAGTTTATTTTTCTTTTTATGTTTCTAGTAAACAATTTGATGTACAAATGTCTCCACGAAACTCTACTGCCCCAGATGGACGTGTTAGAGATGAAATGGGTATGAATCAAGGACGCAGTGGTTCCTACCATCAACATGACAGCTCTGTACCACCAGGATTAAATAGCAATATGCGCACGGGACAATTGAGTCCGCGACCCTTACCACCCAATGTAAGATATTCACAAATATATTTAGAAAATTTAATCCCTTTGATATGTGGTTCTTATTTGTTTGCATTTTTTTAGTATCAAGATCCTAGATCAGGACAATATCAAGATGGAAGAAGTGGCCAATACCAAGCTCATGATCCTTACAGGTTTACCCGATCAACAGCTCAGCCTGTTATAAATGATGGGCGACGACCTCCACCTCAGAATTTAGAAACTAAAACAGATTATGGAAAATACAGGTATTTGGTTTATCCATCTTACAAGAAGTATAGCATTGTATTCATAAATTCTTGTATTAATTTCATTATTAAATTTTCTATCTACTATTAGTCAAGCCGCTGATTATAAGCACAGTCCCGTAAAACAATCAGGACCACCTCCTCCGTTATCACCAGTAGGTTTGGGTCCGCCAAGTGGTGGTTACAAACCTGTACCTCCACCAAAACCTAAAAATTATAGACCACCGGTACCAGGTTGGTCTGGTGAGGAAACTGCATCTCCAATAAATAAAAGTTACACACAAAATGGACATGCTCATAATGGGGTAAGATATTTGTATAAATATTCAACAGGACTGAAACTAAATCATTATTCTGTTATTATTTTAGGATATTGTTCCAAGGTCACCGAACGGATATGCTCCGAACGGAAATTATTACGCAGGCGCAGGCGGAGGTAATACACCAGGAAATGGAAATATGGGCGGTTGGCCAATGCACCAAAATCATCATCAACCTCCTCCAGGACCACCTCATGGACATGGGCCGCAAAGTGGTCAGGGCTACGGATATCCACCAGTACAACAACAATACACTCAGAGAATACCTCACGGAATGCGTGAGTATAAATTGTACATAAAATCATTGTTATTATTTTAAATAGAAATAATATAAGGTTTTAAAATATGAAATATTATATATTATTTATAAATTCATGTCTTTTAATGCATAAGTTGAATTCCATGTCAATTTAATTCAACTATTATTTTTAGTAAACTTTGATCGTTTACAGCTAACCAGCATCTAAGTGATGGAAGAGGGCATCATGGGCCACCTTTAGATTTAGCAGGAAGTAGAGAACAACGTGGTTCTGCTTTTGAACTGTATAGAAAACCACAGGCTATTAGTCACCACCATAATATAAGGTAAATATTTATGTGTTTTCATAACTATTTAGTCGCTTGATGTTAACAAATCATAAAGGTAATTGCTCAACACATTCCATCAAGTTCACTTTTATGTTATATTTAAAAAATCAAAATCGTCATGTTTTATAAAGTTAACTTTTGTAATTTCTTCAAAAATGTTTTTAATATGTCCAATGCATGATTTTAAACTTACAATTAGAAATTACTTAAATAATTATATAAATATATGAACACTTCATATATTTATTTTTGTGTTCAGTATTTTTATCCCTTTAATTGGAATTATCATGGAATAATCTTGCTCTAGGTGTCTAACATGCTGTTCTCACATTAAAATTGTTATTTTGACTAATCCCAAATAATAAATTTCACAAAATCAGTACGGAGTGGAGTTTAAATTTAACTTATTTATATAATATAATGCTTAAATTCAAAATTGTGTGATTATTTCACAGGTTGGACATGTAATAGTTTATATCGTTGATGTTATATATAAAATATTAATAACTTATGATGCACAATTGAGGTACACAATTAAAATTATAATTAAATTCTCGCACTCATTTAACTGTTCACTATTACTCTAAAGTATGAAATGTTTTATAGAAAACATAAATTCTATAAAAATAAATTAATTTTATCTCATTTTTATTTTTATTTGATTTAGAGAGAGCTCTGACATCTTCCATGCTAAAACCAATTAATGCAAAAAATCTAACATTATATTACTTATATTTATATAATACAAAAATACATTGTAGAAGTTCTGAACTGATTTTGTGTTTATTTTTAATGGTGTCAGTTAAGTGATGCAAAAATTTGTTGCTTTACCCATTTTGATTATGTGGTGTGGGAATGCATGTTAGTGCACGAGTGAAATATTCAGGATAATTAATAAAAATAAAGAAAATTGTATAAAATTATATATGTATATATGAATACATGTATACAAATTAATGTAACATTTTTACTCTTATAAAATGTGGACAATTTTCTAATTACAAAGAGAACTTAAATTTAAATCGATCTTGAAATAAATTTTGCATTAAAAAAGCGTATTGATAATGAATTATTTTTTCCAAAACTTTTTCCGAAAGTGAGCCGGATAAAAAGCAAAGCAAGAAATCGTTTTTGAAAAAATCACCATTGGCTAACATCAAAGATTTATTTCGCGGCCCAAAAACCCTCCGTCGGCAGAACTCTATGTGTGAAAAATCTTCCGCTCCGAAAATTAAACCGATTTTACGCCGACAAAACTCAATGCTGGAATCTAGGACTAAATATTCCGAGTCGCCCATGCAAAGCAGGCGAGCCAGTGAAGCAAATTATAATTATAAACATGAACCATTTTACCAAAAATTCGATACCATGTCGGACGATGAACAACATATGCGTACTGGTTCATTTAGAAAGAACCAAGAAGTTAGATTTCAGGATTCCGGTCATGTTCAAGAAAGCCCTTACGCTAATAGGCTTGAAATGCGACAACAGTATGAAGCAAGTCTGAATGAACCGCCGTACGCATCCAGGAAGGAGATTGATGAAGAAAGACAAAGGCAGCTGATGTATCAATCTAGAAAAGAAGCAATACATCAAAGAAATATGGAAGCCAAAATGCGTGTAAATCACGATCCATTATATCAGACCAAACAAGAAGCTATATATCAAAGTAAACGTGAAGCCTTATATCAAAGCAGAAAAGAAATGCAGGATAAAATTTACAATAGTAAACGTGAAATACAAGAAGCCTTATATCATCAAGGGCAAAGAGAAACTTTATACCAGAGCAGGAAAGAAGCTCTGTATCAAACTAAACAGGAAATCTTGTATCAATCAAAAAAGGAAGCTTTGTATCAGACTAAAATGGAAGCTTTGCAACATGAACCTCCTTATCAGTCTCGCAAAGAAGTTTTACAACAAATGGAGCCGCCGTATCAAACTAGAAAAGAAGCATTATATCAAAGCAAATTAGAGGCATTAAAACAAGAATCACCTTATCAAAGTAGAAGGGAAGCACTGTATGGAACTAAGCAAGAAATTTTATCTCAGGGAAGAAGAGAACCTCTGTATCAAAGTAAAACTGAAGCTTTACAAAAACTTCAAGATCCGCCTTACCAAAGTAGAAAGGAGTTACGGGAACAGATATATGCACGAAATTCTCCATTTCAACATCGGAAGGAAACGATATATGAAGAAACCCCTGAGGTCGATGACAATGATATTAATAAGCGCAATGACCAAAATTTCAAAACGCACCATATATCAACGGTAATCAAAAGAACTGCGCCTCCTACATCAGAAACGAATACTGGGGCTTCAAGAACGTCGCTTGAAACACAATATACTTCACAGATGAGTTTAAAGCAACCACCAAACGCACATAGTACACCATATGCTTCCGATGTCAATTTAGTCCAACCTCCTGTTATATGTAAAGGAAACTTTGACTCTAAAGGAGGTACCTTGAAAAACGATTCTTGGGGTGTATCCTTGATCATTCCACCTGGGGCTTTGCCAGAAGGGCCTCCTAGAGAGATTTATTTCACAGTAACAGACCCAAGACAAAGAAATGCCGCCGGTGCTCCGCCTCTGGATTGTGAGAATGGTACGAGTTGAATGAATACTTTAGAAATGAATTGTTTTTAATAGACGTTAATTATTTGGCCTGTTGCAACAATATTGTTTGGATAGTACCTGTAAAATTCAGTGTATAGATTTAGAATGCTTTGTATCGAAAGTAGATGAACTATGTAGTCAAAACTCATAAAGTTTGCTTTTTATAGTTACTCATTGTAATAGCACGATTGGATTTTGACTTGTAGGCAGTATTTATAAAAGTGCACTAGTGTAGATTTGCATGTAATTGTGGTGTATGTTTTATGCTCAAATGTTATCTAATGCATATTCTGTTTAATTGAATTGTCCAACTTATGAAAAAATGGATTTTAATTCAGCTTTATTCTGCATTACTTTTATCTGTAGTTTGTATTCAACGCATGAATGTATTGTGCGTAATATCACCAGCAAACCATACCTTTTTTTTTTCATATGAAAGGTAATGTTTATGTTTTTTCTTAGGTGAAACCATGCTCTCGCCACTTGTGATGTGCGGTCCTCAAGGTTTAGAATTTTTAATACCTGTCATACTTAACATTCCTCATTATGCAAGTTCTACGACGAGTCTTGGGCTTGCTCTAAAAGCTACCGATAGTGAAAAGGATCTACAGACCGGCTGGGATAATATACAATTGCCTAGCAATATAGCTGCTAACGTAGTTTCAGTTAAAGTTGACCATTTTTAAAAATATTTATTGATATTCTATTTGAGAATAAGGTGTTTATTGAAGATGAAGTCTTTGAACGTGATGTTATTTTTCATTTGAATGGAAGAAAAGCTGATTTTGTTTTGTGTATTTTGTATAAAATTATTGGAATGTACTTGGTCATAGAAAAAAATGTGATTTTATATAACAAGGTATGTAAGATGTATAAAGTTGTGGCAATCATTTTCACACATTTGATGATTTAAGTTTGTAAAAGTACCAGAATGCTTAGAAATATTAGATTACAGGGGAAATTAAAATGATTTGCAGAAATTATTAAAAACATTAAAAACATTGTAACTCTAATATGATTTCATTACACTCCTGATTATTATCAGTGTAATGATTATAATTCAATTTTTGCACTTGATATTTAGAAAGCAAATATGACTAAACTTTATTGTGTCTTTAACATGTGCCTTAAAAATGAGTAATATTTCAATTTAAGGAAATGATTCCAGGCCGGTCCTGATTAAGTTTTTCTATAATATCAATTAGTATAAAGTAATCTTCCACAAGTAGCTGAAAATTAATCCAACCTATCTTTTGTAAATATATTTAAAAATCAGTTACTTAATATATGCATATATATCAAATTTAAGTAGTGTTATATATAAAAATTCATCATTTAGATTTAAGACTGATGATTATCTCTATATTTTATTAAATTTGTTGTATCTATTAGATAATTTTTTAGTTTATTATGAAAATTTAATTATTATTCTAAGTTATCCCGAAAGCAGTCCTTTTTTGTAAGTGGAAACGTATGGCAATGTGTAATCAACTATTGTCATAACCAAATAATTGTTGCCATTTATATTTGTTAGTAATTACTTTTTAGGATATATTATTGAAGATAAATTATTATCTTTTATTGTATTATATATGTTATTGTAAGATTTGTATGTTGCAAAATAATTAGAATTGATTTTAGTTGAATTAATAGATATATTTTGAAAAATTATTTTGTGTTTTTTGTTACTGATGCATAAGTGATTAGATTTATTTTGATTAATTTTGGTGCTTAATTTTTTATTTTATTGTGCGAGATATATTACATCTTCTATTTATAATGAGCAATTAGTATATCAAGTTATTTATATATATTACAAAATATTTTAAATATATTCCAAAATGTTAAATAGTAAATAAATTAAATTTATTATTTTCATTTATAATTAAAGCAGCAGTAGAAATACTCATGAAATTTATGTAAAATGGGAAATATTTTACTAAATCAACTTAAAAAAATAAAATTATAAAACTATTAAAAAATAAACCTTTTATGAATTATTCAACAAATTCTAATGAAACAAAAAGTGAAAATATTCAGTATCTTCCAAAAGAACGTGCTAAATCAAAACAAATTTTAAATCTATTATTTTGGTGCGATCAAAAGCAACTGTCGTAACTGAACTGTTA
Organism: Ctenocephalides felis; assembly: GCF_003426905.1. Lineage (NCBI taxonomy): Eukaryota > Metazoa > Arthropoda > Insecta > Siphonaptera > Pulicidae > Ctenocephalides > Ctenocephalides felis. Next base: position 3,689,390 of record NW_020539724.1, on the reverse strand, counting down.
CCAACAATAAAGACGCGAATTGATTTATGTCGTTTGGCTATCTTTAGCTAGATAATATATTGTTCTTCGCGGAATAATAATATTTTATTAATAATATTATATATTGATTTATAAATGATGCTTTATAATAATTATAGATAGTGAAATTAATTTCCGACAATACCCAATAATAACTAATATATATTCTTTAACTTAAGAACGATATCTGCGTCCTGTAACCTAAAAATAGATGTCAATCTGAATTTAAACCGAATATTTTTATTTTATTATTGAAGCAACTAATTTTAATTAATTATTCAAAATGCCACGAATTATGATAAAGGGGGGTGTCTGGAGGAACACAGAAGTAATTATGAATTTATTTGTTACATGCTTTATAAACAACACTTGAATAGGGATTGTAGTAATTCTTTCATTATTATTATAGGATGAAATTCTTAAAGCAGCGGTAATGAAATATGGCAAAAATCAATGGTCCAGAATAGCATCTCTTTTGCACAGGAAATCAGCTAAGCAATGTAAAGCCAGATGGTTTGAATGGCTAGATCCAAGTATCAAGAAAACTGAATGGTCAAGAGAAGAAGATGAAAAATTACTTCATTTGGCAAAATTGATGCCAACTCAGTGGCGAACTATTGCTCCAATTATTGGTCGTACTGCAGCACAATGTTTAGAACGATATGAAAATTTGCTGTAAGTTTCAAAAGGAGTTTGTTAAGTTGTATAATATATATAACTAGTCACAACCAGTTTAGATTGAAACAAAAACACACATAAACTATTGCATCATTTTTTTCTTTTTAGTGATCAAGCTCAGAAAAAAGAGGATGGTGAAGATGGCATCGATGATCCACGTAAGCTTAAGCCTGGAGAAATTGATCCAAACCCTGAAACCAAACCAGCAAGACCAGACCCAAAAGATATGGATGAAGATGAATTGGAAATGTTGTCTGAAGCCAGAGCCAGATTAGCAAATACACAGGGTAAAAAGGCTAAAAGAAAAGCACGTGAGAAGCAATTAGAAGAAGCACGTAGATTAGCAGCATTACAAAAAAGAAGGGAGTTGAGAGCTGCTGGTATTGGTTCTGGTTTTCGGTAAATACATTTTATTTCATCAATTTCAGTTATGGTATCTAAAATGTTATTTTATTGATACATTTATAGAAATAAGAGAAAACGAGGTGTGGATTATAATAAAGAAATTCCATTTGAAAAACGTCCAGCAATTGGTTTCCATGACACATCCAATGAAGTATTAGATCCCATGGCTCCAAATTTTAGCAGAATGAGATTGCAACATTTAGATGGCGAACTTCGGGTAGAAAAGGAGGAGGTAATATCATTATTGATGTTATCTAGAACTTATGTTGCTAATGCTTAATGATTATATTGCATTTTTTTAAAAGAGGGAACGGAAGAAGGATAAACAAAAATTAAAGCAAAGAAAAGAAAATGATATACCTTTAGCTATGCTACAAAATCAAGAACCGGCTAAAAAGCGATCAAAGCTGGTACTGCCAGAACCTCAGATATCAGACCAGGAACTCCAACAAGTTGTTAAATTAGGACGAGCCAGTGAAGTTGCTCGAGAAGTTGCCAGTGAGAGTGGAATTGAAACTACTGATACTTTGTTAGCAGATTATGCACTAACTCAGCAAGTTACTGCAACTCCAAGAACGCCAGCTCCACAAACTGATAGGTATATATATATATATATATATATATATATATATATATATATATATAAGCACACACACTTATATATATATGTAAATATAAATGATGCATTTTGTTATTATTATGTATCATATGTACTTCACAGAATTTTACAAGAGGCTCAAAATGTCATGGCATTAACTCATGTTGATACACCCTTAAAAGGAGGTATCAACACTCCATTACACATGTCTGACTTTACTGGGGCACTTCCACAAGCGGCAGTGGTGGCCACTCCAAATACAGTATTAGCTACACCATTTAGGTAAATATCTAATTAAAATTTTAATTTATCGCCTTGAACATGCTGATTTTTTAATGATATTGATATTTCTCTCAAGATCTTCAAGAGCAGATGGTTCTGCAACACCTGGCAGTACACCAGGATTTATGACACCAGGTTCTGGAGCCTTAGTTCCTATAGGAGCTGCACACACAGTAATATAAATATGAATTACTATATATTAATTAAAAAAAGTGTTTCACTTAGAATGAAATATTACAGTTTTAAATTAAATTAATTATTTTCAGAATACAAATAATTTCACTCCATCAATGATTCGAGATAAGTTAAATATTAATGTAGAAGAACATTTAAGTGTAGGAGATACTCCACAAGCATTAAAGAATTATAATAAACAGGTTTGTCTATGAAAGTAGCAACTTCTATATATGTCTTTAGTATATTTACTAAATATATGTACTTCACAGATTAAGGCAACTCTAAAGGCGGGCTTGAGTTCTTTACCCATTCCCAGAAATGATTATGAGATTGTTGTTCCCGAAGATGAACAGATTCAAGAAGAGCAGTCTAGTGAAACAGTGATTGAAGATCAGGCGGATGTGGATGCAAGATATCAGGCTGAGCTTTTAGAAAAACGTAAATTACTTTTTTAAAAATTAATTGACATAATCAACACCAGTTTTTATTAATCTAAATATAAATTGATTTCTATAGAAAAATTAGAATTATCTAGAAGATCACAAGTAATTCAGAGAAATTTGCCAAGACCTTTAGAAGCAAATATGCTAATTTTGAGACCATCAGCAGATTGTGCAGGTTTAACAGATTTACAACAGGCTGAAGAACTGATAAAACGAGAAATGATAACAATGTTACATTATGATGCAGTGAATAACCCATTACAAGGTGAACTTTTTGATATTGATGAAAAATTTAATTAGAATTTTTTTAACTTATGCCAATTACAGTTCAAGCAAAGAAATCAACATTGGCACATGCCCAACAATTATCATATTTGGAGCAGCACCCATATGAAAAATTTAGCGATGAAGAGATTGCTCATTCTAAAAAATTACTTCAAAAAGAAATTGAAGTTGTCAAGAATGGCATGGGTCATGGAGAGTTATCGTTAGAAGCATACACTCAAGTTTGGGAAGAATGCTTAGCACAAGTAAATTTTTCTGAACAAATTCTATAGAGTTTTTAATGATCATACCAATTTCTTATTACCACCCGTTGAATAGTGAAAACAAATACTAATTTTATAGACCTACTGAAAATATTCTCTAAACATATATTAATCTGATATTTTTATTTTTAGGTTTTGTACCTACCTAGTCAAAATAGATATACCCGAGCAAATTTAGCCAGTAAAAAAGATAGATTGGAATCATTAGAAAAAAGATTAGAACAAAATCGGAAACATATGGCACGTGAAGCTAAATATTGTGCAAAAATGGAGAAAAAAATAAGGATTTTAACTGGTGGTTATCAGGCACGGGCACAAGGTCTATTAAAACATTTACAAGAGGTTTATGACCAAACTGAACAGGCCACCTTAGAATTATCTACCTTCAAATTTTTGGCTACTCAAGAAAAAGCTGCCATACCCAGAAGGATGGAGGTTTGTTAAATTTGTAAACAAATGTTTTTTCTTATAAATTAATATGTTTATTTCTTATACATTTTTTATAGTCTCTAACTGAAGACGTTCAAAGACAAACTGAAAGGGAGAAACAGCTACAAAGAAAATATCAAGAGTTGCAAGAAAAACTTCAAGAACTGAATGAATTAGATTGAAATAAGCTGTAATGGTAATTTTAGATTCTTTTATAATTTCAATCAAAATAAATTATTTTAAGGTATGTTATGACTTTCTTAGATAATCGTGATATGAAACAATATTTACAATGTTCTCATAAATTAAAGTTTTTTATTATACAGATAGCATCAATGTACAAATATATATATAATGGCCATGTGATTGATGAATATATTGCAAGATAGCAATCAGCTAATATATTATTATGAAAAATATTTATAAGCATGAAATTCACCAATTTTTTTATGATCTTCGGTATAATTAAATCTCCAAAAACATTTTGCACACCATAACATTTCTTCAGTCATTGTTCTTTTACTATTTAATGTTACCCATGAACCCATATATCTAAAGCACATCATGCAGTATGTTTTATAATCCAAATATATTGCAGAAACTAATGGATAATTATATTGAGTAACTGAATGAAACATTTTGCTAGGTGTGCATTCTATGTCGCTAAAAACGAATAGATGTTCACAACAGCCTCTATGTTGATATAAATTTGGGTATCCTAGCCTCATGTAAATATCATTGAAACAAAAAGTGCTCATATCATAAACTCGAACATCCATTCCCTTTCGAAGGCCCCAGTCCTTTAGACTATCTGTATAATCGAAACCATCTTCATACGGGTATCTATCATCTATATATATGATGCCTATGAAAAGAAAATTAAAATGTGAACTATAATTGAGAAAAAAAGCTAATAAATGTTACCATTGATATAGAAGAGTGCTGGGCCTAAAGTGTCTGGAGTTGTTGATTTATTTGGATCTTTACTTTTTTCTTCTCCGGTATCAAGATCTTGTCGACAGCTTAACGCATCTCTAAATTCAGTCAATTTTGTTGTGCCCAAAATCTTGAATTCTCTGTCTAACTTTGGAACTCCTCTTGTATTTTTCTTCCTAAGTTCATGCCTAAATGGATAATGGGATCTAATTGTAATTATTGGAGAATAACTATGAGAAATAGATTCTTCACAACGCTCATTTCCTACTGATACAACACTTCTATACTTTAAATATCTTTCTGCTGTTAGAAGAACATTTTTATTTGTATTATCAACCAGATCCATAAATTTTTTGAAGTTTTTCAATGTTTCCAATTTTGCATCAGGGTCTGGGTCTTGGCGAGAATATAATTTTCGTGCTTTATAAATTTCAAATTTAATTTTTTTTGGATCACTATCAGATTTAAGCAGATCTGGATTGCACCTTCTCTCTAAATCTTCCAGTTCTTCAGAAGATATAAATTTATTATAGTATTGTAAACAATTTTGTATTTGATTTTGTTTAGTTTCATTTACAGGTGTAATGTCTCCTCTTGCATCATCAGCTAAAAATGAGCCGTATAAATCTACAAAAGTTTGGCCAATATGGAGAGGCTTGCTGCATTTAACTTTTTTAGCCTCATAAACCAAATAGCTATCCATTGTGTTAAAATTAATAATATTTTGTCATTAAATAACGATCAGACGAAACATATCAAATTCAATGTGAAAAAATAGTAATTTCTTAACTGAATCGTAAATGAATAAACTCAATTCAAAACATATTCAGTAATAAATTTATTGGGAACTAAAGAAGGTTTAATATAAAATAATAGCTGTGTAAGCCGAGATGCCTTTAAGTCAAAAATTTACTTATCGAGGCTAGTGACATCTTCAGCAAATTATTCCAACTACATTGAGTTTAAATGGTTCAAATCTTGCATAAAGATATCCAATGATATTTTCAAAGTATTATAGCTAAAATACAAAAAATTATATACTTTCTCCAGATTTGTTAGTAAATTTTAGAACAAAAATAATTTTGTCTAAAACTGAAATGTTATTTCCTTTTGTCGTCCCTAGCGCCATGTTTGCCAACCCTTCCCGCATGACAATCAATACGAGTTGAGATTTCGGGGTGATTTGACGTACTTCGAGGCGCGCAGTGAAAATAGTGGAATATTAAGGGATTCTTATTGAAACAATTATTCTAATGTGAATTGTTAGGTCAGTGATTCAAAGTGCCATAAAGAAATATTTTTAGTATTCTATTTTCGAAACATTCGCATATTTACGTGCTGAATTTTTGGCATTTGTTTAAATTTCCACGCCGCCCATTCTATGAGGGAGTGACAGAATCAACACAACAATGGTATTTTTAATTTGTTATTTTATCAATTAATTTTATTTAAATAATATTCTGAAAAAAATATATTGGCTTCAAAAAAGTTGTTAGAATATATATTTTTATATTTACGCATAAAATTTTATTTGTTTTAATTCACACAAATTTTATATCTGGGATACTGATTACATATCGAAAAAATATTGCTTTTATACCTCAGATTTTGATTATATATGCAATTTAAATTTAAAAACATAAACATCGTGAAGTTGCTTAATTAAATGTCATTTTTGTATATAATTCCGGTTTGAATTATTTATAGTTATTATATTTCCTATACAAAGGAAGTTAAATTAAAACCGCTAAAGAAATCATTTTTTAAAATTATTGAAACAAATTTTTGACAGTTAATTTTATCTGTTTTGAATTTATTGTGTATATATTATATATATGTATGTATAAGTAAATTTAATACAAAATATTAAAAAAGTTATTTCCAAATGGATTTGAATAAGATACAGTTTCTTATTTCTAAGTATTCTTTTAATTTCAAACTTGCAATTGTTATTAAACATTACACTCATTAACAATGAATAATTTGTACCAATCGAATTACAATAATGATGGAGTTTAATATTCAAATAACAATATTTGTAAATATTATTAACGACTTTTGAATAGTGTAAATTCGAAACTAAATGCATATGTAAACATTCTTAGACGAAATATGTTTCAGACATTGTTCTGTGGTGTTATGCTCTTATTTAAATCAAAATTATTTATTTAGACATTTTAATTAAATATTAATTATTATATAATGATAAAATATCTATATTCAGTTGGATAAAAATTAATTGCTTCACATGTTTTAGAAATGTTAGAAAAAATAAGTAATTTTCATATCTAATCAGTATTTTCTGATAATGAAAAACTACATATTGAAGAAAGTCGATCAACTGGGCATTTAATAATTTTTAAATTATTTAACCAATTCTAACAAAATTGAAACTAGAAATAGAAGAAGAATATTATTGGGTCATCAAGATTTTTATCATTTATAGATCAGGTTATTAGAACTTCATTTTTTCTTAATAATTTTCAAACTTTTTAGTACAACTCAACTAAATCGACAAGAGCCTGAAATAATATCTATTATTATTGATTAAGGCTTGCTTATGAATAAATAAAAATAAATAAATATATAGACTAAATAGATCAGGAATAAGATCTATTATTGAATCACTAAGCAATTTGGAATATCAATTTTTCATTAATTTTATTTCCAATTTTGTTTTAATACTTATAATTTATCTTCTTTTAGTAATGGGCCCTTTACTTGCTTTCATCAAGTATATATCAAAATATTAAACTTTCATTTATTATGAATAATTTTTAAATTGTTCAACGCATTTCAACTAAATATAGCAACTTATAGACTATTAGGATTCGAGAAGATCTATATTTGAATCGCCGAACAATTTGGCACATTGATTTTTATTGATTATTCATATTGATTTATATATGTCCTTCTTTTACTAAAAGGTACTTTACATACTTGCATCCAATATAGATCAAGTTATTAAAATTTCTTTTATTTCCAATCATTTTTTAGATAGACTAGGAGTAGAAAAATGCTATAATTTAGTCACCTAACAATTTACCACATTGATTTTTTATTACATTGATTTCCATTATCTTGTAATACTTATACATTTTCCATTGCCATTTCACACCACAGTGCCCGAAATGGGGCTATTTTCAGTTGTAAACATATTATAACTTTCAAATAAGACCATATATATTTTGAAGTACAAATGAACATCGCTACTGCACGATGTCAGGTTGTCCAGAGCTTGACTCACGTTGATTCGAACTCCGTCTCCACGAATCCGTGAGCTTTACCATTACACCATAGAACACCATGGGTGGGTGTCATATTATAATACTTATAAACATTCTCTTTTTATTATCTAGTTGCTTTCTACTATTTATAGATCAGTTAATTACATTTTATTCATTTTTGCTCAATAATTGCCTCTGTTTTATTAATCATTGTCATCACAAGTAACCCAATTAAATCAATAATTATCTTCCCGAGCAAATATTTATTTCCTCTATAAGTTTTCCGACTTTTCAAGGTATTTTTTTTATTTAGGGTTTATTTTTGCTCGATGGCAACAACGTAGGAATCGCCTGGCTTGGACATTTGTAACGATTACAGACGGTCTAATAAATAGAGGCAGACTGACCGTAAGATAATTAGTTCTGTCGCTTTAATTTATTTAGTGACATTCATTGCCGTTTTATTCAAGTCGTAGATAGTGTTTTATAAAGTGCTACACAAGATAATAAGAGTTTCATAATAATTAAATTTACTAATAAACTTAATACATGTGTAATAAGCTTTTATTGTTATTTAATAGATTTACGTATACCAAGAGATTTATATACTATAATATTGCAATATATAACTCATGGAAACTTGTTCGAACAAACATACCTCATCTTTCTCTCTTTAGACCCTATCTCATAATTAGTATAGTTCAGCTGTTAAGGCGATTGTCATAGATATAGAAGTATATGGCAACTGTCACTACCGTACTCTGGTAGAACCGCACCCAGTCTTTTTTTTTTATTGTATCTATTAAAACAAATATTTTGAAAATTAATATAGGATTCTGTAAGTTTTAACTAACTGTAATTTAACGTTTGGAATTATTTGAAATAAAACTAGTAGTGAACTTCCCGTACCGTAATGAAATATTCGAAGAATACTAAACGTTTTGAAATATACATGGTCTGTTCAAAAAGTACCCGGAATTACTAATAATTAAATTTCGCGGGTCTGGAGTGTCTGATTGTCAAAATTTTTTTTTATTGTGTTGGTATACATGCCCCTAAAGTATGATGAAATTTTCAGCTAGATTCACTGTTTACTTTGTCTGTGGTAGTCGCTAAGGTTCGACGTGTTTTTCTGAGCTCGGCGATTTTTACAATGGAAAAATTGAAAAAGTCAAAGAATTTGTATTAAATTTTGCGTAAAAAATGAAATAAAGTGTTGCAAAGTGCAAAAATTCACCAGATATGGCTCCGTGTGACTTTTTCCTATTCCCAAAGTTGAAGAGACCCATGAAAGGACGGCGGTTTTCCTCGATTGAAGAAAATCGCCGAGAGTGCTCAAGGACATATCAAAAAGTGAATATCAAGGGTGCTTCGAAAATTGGAAAAAACGCTGGCATAAGTGTATTATATCTGGGGGGGACTACTTTGAAGGGGACCACATTAATGTAGACGAATAAATAAATATTTTTTTGAAAAAACGAAAATTACGAAAACTTTTTGAACAGACCTCCGATCCGCTATTTTTATGTTAGATAGATATGAAAATAATGTATATATATATATAAATAAATAAAATAAATTTAAATTAAAAAAAAATGTTTTCTCGACGTTTGAAGCCATTCTGAATCGAATGAGACCAAATTTGGAAAAAGTATGTGCGTGTATGTGAACAGATTTTTTGTCGTAAATGGACGTTTTCTCAAAAACGACTAGACCGATTTCAAAAATTTAAAAGCCATTCGATGTATCTCGATGAGGACTAACGTTTATCAGTTCTGTGCAACGATCGGCCAAGCCGTTTCTTTATAAATCGCAGAAAAGTGAAAAATTTTTCGTCTACGTTTTAGCCCGCAATTCTGAATCGATTTTGAAAATTCAAAGAAAGATATTGGTTGGGAATCGTGCTGATGAGTTTTTGGTAAAGATCGGCCGGGCCATTTTCTTGTAAAAAAGTGTTAAAAAATTTTTTTTTGAAGATTTTAATGATGTTTTTGAAGATTTTAATGAGTTTTTGTTTGACGGTATATACCATAGTCTTTTAGATCATACTAAAATATTACGGCCCTACGACAACTCGTTTAACTTTAAAAAATCTTCAAAGTTTGTATCGTTTTTTGTCAAAATTAGATTTTTCATCGACGTTTGCTCAAAAACGCCTGAACCGATTTTAGAAATTTAAAAGCCATTTGATGTATCTCAATGAGGATTATCGTTTGTCACTTTTATGCGACGATCTGCCAGGCCGTTTCTTTGTAATTTAGAAAAAAAGTGTTAAACTTTTCGTCCACATTTAAGCTCATACTACCGAATCGATTTTAAAAAAACACAAAAACTGTTCGAAAGATATAAGTTGGGAATGATACTGATTAGTTTTAGGTGAAAATCTACCGAACCGTTTTCTTGTAATTAACTGTTGAAAAAAAATTAAGACGATTTTTATATAACTTTTTTTGGAGATACATATCATGGTCTTATAGAGCTTACTGAAATATTACGGCCTTACGACAAGTAGTCTTATTTTAAAAATTCATCAAAGTTTGAGAAAATGAGTAGTTTTTTTGATATTTTTTAAAATTAAAATTAGACGATTTACTTGGTATAACGATAGAGTACTTGGTCTTAATGAACATACTAAACCATTAAAGTCCTCCGGAAACTGGTTCAATTATAAAAATTATTGATTTTTGAAAATTTGCTTTTGGAGAACACTCCGAGTTCAACGTGTTCGTTCGTTTTCTATTATGTGTAATAAATCCACTCGGAATACTTTTAATCGCTCATAAATTAATTTTTTTTAAGTTCATGTAACTTGCCTCAAGACAAAATACCAATACCAACTAGTTTAATTTTTAAGATAATGATGATGTAAAAGAATATATGAATTAACTAATAAGATTAATATGCAATGTATACTATTTGATCACAAGATAGGAACTAGCTAATATCATAGTATGAAAAATATATGATTGAGAGATACATCAATGTTGTATCATTCTACATTATTTGTTTATGATATGTACATCTTTTAAATGAAAACACTAGAATTTGCCCTTCGACTTATTGTAAAATACTGAAAATTATTAATTAATAATTAATTTTTTTATTATGTACTTTTTTATAATTTCAATGAACAAAGCTTTGATCCTAATTGTCAATTAGCAATTGATATTGACTTGGAACAGATGTATTGACGTATGCACATGAAATATATATGCAGAGAGATATATATTATTAAATACTGACCTAGTAAGCACTGAACCTTGATTCTCTGATTAAAAATAACCTAAGATAATTCAGTAGTTTTTTCAAACTAGGCGACCTAATAAATCGTAACATATTTACATATATTTAGTGACGTAGGCCAAATTTCTATGACGTAACGTAAAAATCATTGCCAAAGATCATAAGCTGAAACAAATTTTAAGATAAACGAAAATTAATTAGAAGTGTTTTAAGGAAACCATCACATAAAAGTTGGGCAAACATATTGTGCTCCCATTTCGTTTTATTGGGTCGTAGGCCGCAAGGGAACTTAGATAAACACAAAAGTGCCCCAACACAAATATATATATATATATATATATATATATATATATATATGTATATATTTATTAAAAAATGTTGGCAAGATACCAGTAAATATAAGAGTACCTACTATTAACAAACATCTGGCTTTCCTTCTACATCTCATGAGATGGCCAACAAAACATTTAGTTTTGTTGATATTGTTTTCTTTCTGATATTGTTATTTTTTATAGCTGCTGTATATATATATATATATATATATATATTATATATATTAGGGTGGTCCTTAATATGGACATTTTCGAATGTCCTTGCTCCCAAGGGCTCAAATGGTTCCAAATTGATAAAAAACAATTCTCTGAAAGTTGTAGCTCTTGATATTAACTTTTAGATAGTGCGCAATTCAATCAAACTTTGTATGGAAATAGCATGGAAATTTTTTTGAAAATTAAAAAAAAAATTTTTTAGGTATAACTTAGCGACAAATGAATTAAAAGTAAAAATTTGTTTCATTTTTTATTGAAAATTCGACGCTCTGCAAATTTTTTGAAAATTTTTTCATGTTATTTCCAAACAAAACTTTGATTGAGTTGCGCTCTATCTAAAAGACAATATTAAGAGCTAACACTTTTAGAGAATTGTTTTTTATCAATTTGGAACTATTTGAGCACTTGGGAGCAAGGAAAATCGAAAATGTCCATATTAAGGACCACCCTAATATATATATGTATATATATACAGGGTGTCCCAGAACTCAACGCCAAGCCGAAGCAAAGTGATAGTATTGATCATAATTGTCAAGATAAAAATTAGAAGAAAATTCATTTCGAGTAGTTTAAAAATGATGAGCTATTAGTCCAACCATGAGTTTTGGTGAAAATGTGACAATTTTTTGGTTTTTGTGGTTAATTTGTATCAATTTTGTTCATTTAAGCTTTGGATCCGTAATCGTAAATAACATTTTTGAGATCACAATAAAAAATTATGGCACAATTGACTTAAGTTTTCAAGAATTAAGACTCTTTGAGAAAAATTTGAGAAGCTCTCTTTTCGAAAAAATGCACTAAAGTGTGTTGGTAAGTTTCATCAAAAGTTTGCGAATTTAATCACAATTGTAAAATGGTGAATTTTTTAATCATGAAACTATAAAGTTTCAAAAATGAGTAAAAAATAAAAATTTGAAATCAAAAGCTCATAATTTTCAAATTTTGTGGTATAAATTTCTTTTCTAATTTTATTCATGACAGTCATGATCAATTTTATCATTTCGTTTCGGCTTGACTTTGAGTTTTGGAACACCCTGTATATCTAACCGACATTCTGGACGTTTTGATACCAGATTTTATTTATTTTTTATACATATTATACTTTATACGGTTTTAGTTTTTTTTCTTATGCAAGTTGTACAGAATATGATGAAAAATAATATGAATAATGTAGGTGGCTAAAAATGCTGTAAAGCGGAGGCCAATAAAAATTAAAACAAAAAAAATTCTTATACAATAAGAATTATATAACAGAAATGTATGTCTAAAGAAGATAAAAAAATATTTTAGATATTGCTCTAAAAGGAGAAATCTGTGATTGGAATAGAGGATAATTACCTACTTATGAAAAATTTGAAAAAAGATCAACATGAAATAATATAAACTAAACAAATTCATATATGCTTCAACTAATATACATGTAGTCTATTTCAATTATTGAACTATATTGTTAAAAATGCGAAACAAATCACATTAGTTCAAGTATGGCACTATTTTTCTATTTATCCCGCAAATTAAATTACTGTTGGATGTGTCCATTCCATTGGCATTGAATTTTGCGACAATGTCTTATAGTTGACATGAAAAATTATCCTAAATGAGCTTGAGTTTCTTGCTGAAGACCTTCAACTGCCAACACTGACAGTTCTTTGCATGTGCATATCAAAGCCATTCTAGTAAAGTTATTTATAAAATATTGATTTGGCACCGACCAGGACGGCAATGATATGATTGTAATTTCTTGCAGTGAGAGTGGTAAAGTTACTACGTTACTATGTAGGATAAGATTATTTTTAATAATTCATTAGATATGTTGTAAACATTTATTTAATTCTTCTCCATTAACACGTTAATCGCCACGAAAAAAAAACACATACGATAAGTTGTGTAATTTTAAAAATTCATCAAAGTTTCAAATAATGAGTAGCGTTAATACCAATTTGATTTCTAGAAGAAAATTAACGCTTTAACTCGCGTTGTGAAATACTGCTCACATTTACTTTGTCAATGTGAATGCACGCCGCCCATATGTAACTTTGAACCTTACCCTTAGGGGTGAAAATTTTTTGGAAGCCTTGTTTTTATTCAAAGACGAGGCTTAATATGCAAATTATATAAAAACTAGATGTAAGTGGTATTTTGCCTTAAGGCAAGTTGCATGTACTCCCGTACCGAGGTAAACAGTGACTCGATATTTTTATAAAAAAAAACTCATAAATTAATATCTTAAGGCAAAGTACTTGCGATGGTAACTTTATTAGATAATTTAATTAAAAATGTATCAAAAAGGAATTTTTTTGCAAAAATTTCTTGAAAACCACCATTTTTTATGTCATACATACATGACTGTCTCTCTGTCTTATCTATCGATTTATCTTTTTTAAATGGCTTTTGGTTATTAGATTATTTCCATATATATCAAAATATTATATTTGATAGGTATATAATAAAATATCTCTATGAATCTCCATTGAATCTCGTTCGAATCTCGTTAAATCTTGATGAATCTCGTTGAATCTCATTTGAATCTTGTTGAATCTCGATGAATCTCGTAAAATCTCGATGATTTTGTTATGAATTTCAATGAATCCCGTACAAATCTCGATGAATCTCTTAGAATCTCGTTAAATCTCGGTCATTCTGTTACGAATCTCAATGAATCTCGTGCAGATCTCGTACGAATCACGATGAATTTTGATGAATCTCGTTAAATCTCGATGATTCTGTTACGAATTTCAATAAATCCCGTACAAATCTCGTACGAAACACGATGAAACTTCTTCGAATCTCCATGAATCTCGATGGATCTCGTTGAATCTTGTTGAATCTTGTTGAATCTCGAACAAATCTCGTACGAATCTTAATGAATCTCGAGCAAATCTCGATGAATGTCGTTGAATTTCGTACAAATCTCGATGAATCTCGTTGAATCTCGTTGAATCTTGTGGAATCTCGTACGAATCTCGTTGAATATTGTTGAAATCTCGTACTAATCTCCATAAATCCGTTCGAATCTAGATAATCTTGTTGAATTCGTACGAATCTCGTACAGATCTCGATGAATCTCGTACGAATCTCGTTTAAATCTCATTCAATCTCGATGAATCTCGTTGAATCTTGTTGAATTTCAATGAATCTCGTTGAATCTCGTACGAATCTCGTAAGAATCTCGTTGAATCTCGTACGAATCTCGATAAATCTCGATAAAACTCGATGAAACTCGATAAATCTCGTTTGAATCTCGTACAAATCACGATGAAACTCGTACGAATCACAATGAAACTCGTTTGAATTTCGATGAATCTCATTGAATCTCGTACAAATCTCGTACGAATTTTATATATAAACAAATATTTTGAAAAATATTTCAAAAATATTTTTTTTTTAAAAAAGAAATTATCTTTACTTATTTTACAATATTTTTTCCAATATTTTTCTAAATATTTGTTTGTAATTTATATCTATAAGTCTATAAAATTGATTAATGTGTATATTATTTGTTTACTATATATTTTTATATTTTATTTTCAGATACATCCGAAGATATCAACTTGAATTGGCAAGATAGTTATTAAAACGATATATAAAAAAATTCGTTAGTCTAAAATGCACTAAAATAATTAAATCTGTGTTGTGGTTATCGATAAAATATTTTTTTATTTAAAATAAAATTAGCTACAAATATTTAAAATAATGTAATCAAAGCTATTAAATTTCATTGAGATTATTCGTTTAGTACTGAATCTCAAGATATATTTATACTAATCCTAGTTTAAGCTTTAATAATATTGCACAGTTTAT
>NW_020539724.1:3548889-3673057 GCF_003426905.1 Ctenocephalides felis | reverse complement strand
CAGCAGTATAATTATAAATGAAAGCAGATTTAAAATGCTTATGAAATTTATGTAAAATGGAAAATATTTTACTAAATCAACTTAAACAAATAAAATTATAAAACTATTAAAAAATAAATCTTTTATGAATTATTCAACAAATTCTAATAAAACAAAAAGTGAAAATATTCAGTATCTTCCAAAAGAACGTGCTAAATCAAAACAAATTTTAAATTTATTATTTTGGTGCGATCAAAAGCAACTGTCGTAACTGAACTGTTACCAACAATAAAGACGCGAATTGATTTATGTCGTTTGGCTACCTTTAGCTAGATAATATATTGTTCTTCGCGGAATAATAATATTTTATTAATAATATTATATATTGATTTATAAATGATGCTTTTTAATAATTATAGATAGTGAAATTAATTTCCGACAATACCCAATAATAACTAATATATATTCTTTAACTTAAGAACGATATCTGCGTCCTGTAACCTAAAAATAGATGTCAATCTGAATTTAAACCGAATATTTTTATTTTATTATTGAAGCAGCTAATTTTAATTAATTATTCAAAATGCCACGAATTATGATAAAGGGGGGTGTCTGGAGGAACACAGAAGTAATTATGAATTTATTTGTTACATGTTTTATAAACAACACTTGAATAGGGATTGTAGTAATTCTTCATTATTATTATAGGATGAAATTCTTAAAGCAGCGGTAATGAAATATGGCAAAAATCAATGGTCCAGAATAGCATCTCTTTTGCACAGGAAATCAGCTAAGCAATGTAAAGCCAGATGGTTTGAATGGCTAGATCCAAGTATCAAGAAAACTGAATGGTCAAGAGAAGAAGATGAAAAATTACTTCATTTGGCAAAATTGATGCCAACTCAGTGGCGAACTATTGCTCCAATTATTGGTCGTACTGCAGCACAATGTTTAGAACGATATGAAAATTTGCTGTAAGTTTCAAAAGGAGTTTGTTAAGTTGTATAATATATATAACTAGTCACAACCAGTTCAGATTGAATCAAAAACACACATAAACTATTGCATTATTTTTTCTTTTTAGTGATCAAGCTCAGAAAAAAGAGGATGGTGAAGATGGCATCGATGATCCACGTAAGCTTAAGCCTGGAGAAATTGATCCAAACCCTGAAACCAAACCAGCAAGACCAGACCCAAAAGATATGGATGAAGATGAATTGGAAATGTTGTCTGAAGCCAGAGCCAGATTAGCAAATACACAGGGTAAAAAGGCTAAAAGAAAAGCACGTGAGAAACAATTAGAAGAAGCACGTAGATTAGCAGCATTACAAAAAAGAAGGGAGTTGAGAGCTGCTGGTATTGGTTCTGGTTTTCGGTAAATACATTTTATTTCATCAATTTTAGCTATAGTATCTAAAATGTTATTTTATTGATTTATTTATAGAAATAAGAGAAAACGAGGTGTGGATTATAATAAAGAAATTCCATTTGAGAAACGTCCAGCAATTGGTTTCCATGACACATCCAATGAAGTATTAGATCCCATGGCTCCAAATTTTAGCAGAATGAGATTGCAACATTTAGATGGCGAACTTCGGGTAGAAAAGGAGGAGGTAATATCATTATTGATGTTATCTAGAACTTATGTTGCTAATGCTTAATGATTATATTGCATTTTTTTTTAAAGAGGGAACGGAAGAAGGATAAACAAAAATTAAAGCAAAGAAAAGAAAATGATATACCTTTAGCTATGCTACAAAATCAAGAACCGGCTAAAAAGCGATCAAAGCTGGTACTGCCAGAACCTCAGATATCAGACCAGGAACTCCAACAAGTTGTTAAATTAGGACGAGCTAGTGAAGTTGCTCGAGAAGTTGCCAGTGAGAGTGGAATTGAAACTACTGATACTTTGTTAGCAGATTATGCACTAACTCAGCAAGTTACTGCAACTCCAAGAACGCCAGCTCCACAAACTGATAGGTATATATATATTTATATATATATATATATATATATATATATATATATATATAAGCACACACACTTATATATATGTAAATATAAATGATGCATTTTATTATTATTATGTATCATATGTACTTCACAGAATTTTACAAGAGGCTCAAAATGTCATGGCATTAACTCATGTTGATACACCCTTAAAAGGAGGTATCAACACTCCATTACACATGTCTGACTTTACTGGGGCACTTCCACAAGCGGCAGTGGTGGCCACTCCAAATACAGTATTAGCTACACCATTTAGGTAAATATCTAATTCAAATTTTAATTTATCGCCTTGAACATGCTGATTTTTTAATGATATTGATATTTCTCTCAAGATCTTCAAGAGCAGATGGTTCTGCAACACCTGGCAGTACACCAGGATTTATGACACCAGGTTCTGGAGCCTTAGTTCCTATAGGAGCTGCACACACAGTAATATAAATATGAATTACTATATATTAATTAAAAAAAGTGTTTCACTTAGAATGAAATATTACAGTTTTAAATTAAATTAATTATTTTCAGAATACAAATAATTTCACTCCATCAATGATTCGAGATAAGTTAAATATTAATGTAGAAGAACATTTAAGTGTAGGAGATACTCCACAAGCATTAAAGAATTATAATAAACAGGTTTGTCTATTAAAGTAGCAACTTCTATATATGACTTTAATATATTTACTAAATATGTGTACTTCACAGATTAAGGCAACTCTAAAGGCGGGCTTGAGTTCTTTACCTATTCCCAGAAATGATTATGAGATTGTTGTTCCGGAAGATGAACAGATTCAAGAAGAGCAGTCTAATGAAACAGTGATTGAAGATCAGGCGGATGTGGATGCAAGATATCAGGCTGAGCTTTTAGAAAAACGTAAATTACTTTTTTTTAAAAATAATTGACATAATCAACACCAGTTTTTATTAATCTAAATATAAATTGATTTCTATAGAAAAATTAGAATTATCTAGAAGATCACAAGTAATTCAGAGAAATTTGCCAAGACCTTTAGAAGCAAATATGCTAATTTTGAGACCATCAGCAGATTGTGCAGGTTTAACAGATTTACAACAGGCTGAAGAACTGATAAAACGAGAAATGATAACAATGTTACATTATGATGCAGTGAATAACCCATTACAAGGTGAACTTTTTGATATTGATGAAAAATTTAATTAAAATTTTTTTAACTTATGCCAATTACAGCTCAAGCAAAGAAATCAACATTGGCACATGCCCAACAATTATCATATTTGGAGCAGCACCCATATGAAAAATTTAGCGATGAAGAGATTGCTCATTCTAAAAAATTACTTCAAAAAGAAATTGAAGTTGTCAAGAATGGCATGGGTCATGGAGAGTTATCTTTAGAAGCATACACTCAAGTTTGGGAAGAATGCTTAGCACAAGTAAATAAATTGTATAGAGTTTTTAATGATCATACCAATTTCTTATAACCATCCATTGAATAGTGAAAACAAATACTAATTATATAGACCTACTGAAAATATTCTCTAAACATATATTAATCTGATATTTTTATTTTTAGGTTTTGTACCTACCTAGTCAAAATAGATATACCCGAGCAAATTTAGCCAGTAAAAAAGATAGATTGGAATCATTAGAAAAAAGATTAGAACAAAATCGGAAACATATGGCACGTGAAGCTAAATATTGTGCAAAAATGGAGAAAAAAATAAGGATTTTAACTGGCGGTTATCAGGCACGGGCACAAGGTCTATTAAAACATTTACAAGAGGTTTATGACCAAACTGAACAGGCCACCTTAGAATTATCTACCTTCAAATTTTTGGCTACACAAGAAAAAGCTGCCATACCCAGAAGGATGGAGGTTTGTTAAATTTGTAAACAAAATTTTTTTCTTATAAATTAATATGTTTATTTCTTATACATTTTTTATAGTCTCTAACTGAAGACGTTCAAAGACAAACTGAAAGGGAGAAACAGCTACAAAGAAAATATCAAGAGTTGCAAGAAAAACTTCAAGAACTGAATGAATTAGATTGAAATAAGTTGTAATGGTAATATTAGATTCTTTTATAAATTCAATCAAAATAAATTATTTTAAGGTATGTTATGACTTTCTCAGATAATTGTGATATGAAAATATTTACAATGTTGTCATAAATTAAAGTTTTTTATTATACAGATAGCATCAATGTACAAATATATATAATGGCCATGTGATTGATGAATATATTGCAAGATAGCAATCAGCTAATATATTATTATGAAAAATATTTATAAGCATGAAATTCACCTATTTTTTTGTGATCTTCAGTATAATTAAATCTCCAAAAACATTTTGCACACCATAACATTTCTTCAGTCATTGTTCTCTTACTATTTAATGTTACCCATGAACCCATATATCTAAAGCACATCATGCAGTATGTTTTATAATCCAAATATATTGCAGAAACTAATGGATAATTATATTGAGTAACTGAATGAAACATTTTGCTAGGTGTACATTCTATGTCGCTAAAAACGAATAGATGTTCACAACAGCCTCTATGTTGATATAAATTTGGGTATCCTAGCCTCATGTAAATATCATTGAAACAAAAAGTGCTCATATCATAAACTCGAACATCCATTCCCTTTCGAAGGCCCCAGTCCTTTAGACTATCTGTATAATCGAAACCATCTTCATACGGGTATCTATCATCTATATATATTATGCCTGTGAAAAGGAAATTAAAATGTGAACTATAATTGAGAAAAAAAGCTAATAAATGTTACCATTGATATAGAAGAGTGCTGGGCCTAAAGTGTCTGGAGTTGTTGATTTATTTGGATCTTTACTTTTTTCTTCTCCGGTATCAAGATCTTGTCGACAGCTTAACGCATCTCTAAATTCAGTCAATTTTGTTGTGCCCAAAATCTTGAATTCTCTGTCTAACTTTGGAACTCCTCTTGTATTTTTCTTCCTAAGTTCATGCCTAAATGGATAATGGGATCTAATTGTAATTATTGGAGAATAACTATGAGAAATAGATTCTTCACAACGCTCATTTCCTACTGATACAACACTTCTATACTTTAAATATCTTTCTGCTGTTAGAAGAACATTTTTATTTGTATTATCAACCAGATCCATAAATTTTTTGAAGTGTTTCAATGTTTCCAATTTTGCATCAGGGTCTGGGTCTTGGCGAGAATATAATTTTCGTGCTTTATAAATTTCAAATTTAATTTTTTTTGGATCACTATCAGATTTAAGCAGATCTGGATTGCACCTTCTCTCCAAATCTTCCAGTTCTTCAGAAGATATAAATTTATTATAGTATTGTGAACAATTTTGTATTTGATTTTGTTTAGTTTCATTTACAGGTGTAATGTCTCCTCTTGCATCATCAGCTAAAAATGAGCCGTATAAATCTACAAAAGTTTGGCCAATATGGAGAGGCTTGCTGCATTTAACTCTTTTAGCCTCATAAACCAAATAGCTATCCATTGTGTTAAAATTAATAATATTTTGTCATTAAATAACGATCAGACGAAACATATCAAATTCAATGTGAAAAAATAGTAATTTCTTAACTGAATCGTAAATAAATAAATTCAATTCAAAATATATTTAGTAATATATTTATTGTGAACTAAAGAAGGTTTAATATAAAATAATAGCTGTGTAAGCCATGATGCCTATAAGTCAAAAATTTACTTATCGAGGCTAGTGACATCTTCAGCAAATTATTCCAACTACATTGAGTTTAAATGGTTCAAATCTTGCATAAAGATATCCAATAATATTCTCAAACTATTATAGCTAAAATACAAAAAATTATATACTTTCTCCAGATTCGTTAGTAAATTATAGGACAAAAATAATTTTGTCTAAAAATGTAATGTTATTTCCTTTTGTCGTCCCTAGCGCCATGTTTGCCAACCCTTCCCGCATGACAATCAATACGAGTTGAGATTTCGGGGTGATTTGACGTACTTCGAGGCGCGCAGTGAAAATAGTGGAAAATAAAGGGATTCTTATTGAAACAATTATTCTAATGTGAATTGTTAGGTCAGTGATTCAAAGTGCCATAAAGAAATATTTTTAGAATTCTATTTTCGAAACATTCGCATATTTACGTGCTGAATTTTTGGCATGTTTGTTTAAATTTCCACGCCGCCCATTCTGTGAGGGAGTGACAGAATCAACACAACAATGGTATTGTAAATTAGTTTTTTTATCAATCATATTTTTTTTTAAATAATATCTTGAAAATAATATATTGGCTTCAAAAAGGTTGTTAGAATATATATTTTTATATTTACGCATAAAATTTTATTTGTTTTAATTCACACAAATTTTATATATGGGATTCTGATTAAATATCGAAAAAATATTGCTTTTATATCTCAGATTTTGATTATATATGCAATTTAAATTTAAAAACATAAACATCCTGAAGTTGCTTAATTAAATGTCATATTTGTATATAATTCCGGTTTAAATTATTTATAGTTATTTCCTGTGCAAAGGAAGTTAAATTAAAACCGCTAAAAAAATCTTTTTTTTTTTAATTATTGAAGCTAATTTTTGACAGTTAATTTTATCTGTTTTAAATTTATTGGGTATGTTCAAATAATATTTTAAAAATGAATATATATATATATATATATATATATATATGTGTGTGTGTGTGTGTGTAAGTAAATTTAATACAAAATATTAAAAATGTTATTTCCAAATGGATTTGAATAAGATACAGTTTCTTATTTCTAAGTATTCTTTTAATTTCAAACTTGCAATTGTTATTAAACATTACACTCATTAACAATGAATAATTTGTACCAATCGAATTACAATAATGATGGAGTTTAATATTCAAATAACAATATTTGTAAATATTATTAACGACTTTTGAATAGTGTAAATTCGAAACTAAATGGTTATGTAAACAATCTTAGACGAAATATGTTTCAGACATTGTTCTGGGGTGTTATGCTCTTATTTAAATAGAAATAATTTATTTAGACATTTTAATTAAATATTAATTATTATATAATGATAAAATATATATATATTCAGTTGAATAAGAATTAATTGCTTCACATGTTTTAAAATTGTTAGAAAAAATAAGTAATTTTCATACCTAACCAGTATTTTCTGATAATGATAAACTACATATTGAAGAAGGTCGATCAACTGGGCATTTAATAATTTTTAAATTATTTAACCAATTCTAACAAAATTGAAATTAGAAATAGAAGAAGAATATTATTGGGTCATCAAGTTTTTTACCATTTATAGATCAGGTTATTAGAACTTCATTTTTTCTTAATAATTTTCAAACTTTTTAGTACAATTCAACTAAATTAACAAGAGCCTGAAATAATATCTATTATTATTGATGACGGCTTTCTTATGAATAAATAAAAATAAATAAATATATAGACTAAATAGATCAGGAATAAGATCTATTATTGAATCACTAAGCAATTTGGAATATCAATTTTTCATTAATTTTATTAACTTCCCGAAGGAGAAGTTTATGTTTTCATCAAAAAATCCGAATCGCTAATTTTATGTTTTCTCGACGTTTCGAGCCATTCTGAATCGAATGAGACCAAATTTGGAAAAAGTATGTGTGTGTGTGTGTGTGTGTGTGTGTGTGTGTGTATGTGTGTGTGTGTGTGTGTGTGAACAGATTTTTTGCCGTAAATCGACGTTTTCTCCAAAACGGTTGGACCGATTTCAAAAATTTAAAAGCCATTTGATGTATCTCGATGAGGACAATCGTCTCTGAGTTTTGTGCGGCGATCGGCCAAGCCGTTTCTTTGTAAATTGCAGAAAAGTGAAAAATTTTTCGTCCACGTTTTAGCCCGCAATTCTGAATCGATTCTGAAAATTCAAAAACCGTTCGATAGATATTGGTTGGGAATCGTGCTGATTAGTTTTTGGTTAAGATCGGCCGGGCCGTTTTCTTGTAATAAAGTTTTTAAAAAAAAAATTTTGACGATTTTTATGATTATTTTTTTGACGAAAGATACCATAGTTTTCTAGGTCATACTAAAATATTACGGCCCTACGACAACTGGTTCAGCTTTAAAAATTAGTCAAAGTTTGCAAAAATCAGTATGGTCTTTTTGGCATTTGTCAAAATTAGACTTTTGATCGACGTTTTCTCAAAAACGCCTGAACCGATTTTAGAAATTTAAAAGCCATTTGATGTGTTTCGGTGAGGACTATCGTTTGTCAGTTTTGTGCAACGATCTGCCAAGCCGTTTCTTTGTAATTCGAAAAAACTTTTCGTCCACATTTAAGCTCATCCTACCGAACCGATTTTGAAAAATCAAAAACTGTTCGAAAGATATCATTTGGGAATGATACTGATTAATTTTAGGTGAAAATCTACCGAGCCGTTTTCTTGTAATTAACTGTTGAAAAAAAGTGTTAAATTTTCGTCCACATTTAAGCTCATCCTACCGAACCGATTTTGAAAAATCAAAAACTGTTCGAAAGATATCATTTGGGAATGATACTGATTAATTTTAGGTGAAAATCTACCGAGCCGTTTTCTTGTAATTAACTGTTGAAAAAAAGTGTTAAATTTTCGTCCACATTTAAGCTCATCCTACCGAACCGATTTTAAAAAATCAAAAACTGTTCGAAAGATATTAGTTGGGAATGATGCTGATTAATTTTAGGTGAAAATCTACCGAGCCGTTTTCTTGTAATTAACTGTTGAAAAAAAGTGTTAAACTTTCGTCCACATTTAAGCTCATCCTACCGAACCGATTTTAAAAAATCAAAAACTGTTCAAAAGATATTAGTTGGGAATGATGCTGATTAATTTTATGTGAAAATCTACCGAGCCGTTTTCTTGTAATTAACTGTTGAAAAAAAGTGTTAAATTTTCGTCCACATTTAAGCTCATCCTACCGAACCGATTTTGAAAAATCAAAAACTGTTCGAAAGATATCATTTGGGAATGATACTGATTAATTTTAGGTGAAAATCTACCGAGCCGTTTTCTTGTAATTAACTGTTGAAAAAAAAAATTTAATCCTTCTTTCATGGAACTTTTTTTGGCGATATACATCATGGTGTTATAGAACTTACTGTAATATTACGGCCTTACAACAAGTAGTTTAATTTTAAAAATTCGTCAAACTTTGCTAAAATTATTATCGTTTTTTTTAAAGTAGGATTGATGAAGTATATTATTTACACATTTTTTTGATCAAGTCGATTATTTACACATATCGGGAAGTTCATGTAATTTGCCTCAAGGCTAAATACCAAACCAACTAGTTTCCATTTTTGTTTTAATACTTATAATTTATCTTCTTTTAGTAATGGGCCTTTTACTTGCTTTCATCAAGTATATATCAAGATATTGAAATTTCATTTATTATCAATAAATTTTAAATTATTCAACGCATTTCAACTAAATATAGCAAGTTATAGACTAGGATTCGAGAAATTCTATATTTGAATCACCAAACAATTTGGCACATTGATTTTTATTGATTATTCATATTGATTTATATATGTCCTTCTTTTACTAAAAGGTACTTTACATACTTGCATCCAATATAGATCAAGTTATTAAAATTTCTTTTATTTACAATCATTTTTTAGATAGACTAGGAGTAGAAAAATGCAATAATTTAGTCACCTAACAATTTACCACATTGATTTTTTATTACATTGATTTCCATTATCTTGTAATACTTATAAATTTTCCATTGCCATTTCATACCACAGTGCCCGAAATGGGCTATTTCAATTGTAAAGATATTATAACTTTCATATAAGATCATATATATTTTCAAGTGAAAATGCACGTCAATGCTGCATGATATCAGGTTGTCCAGAGCGAGGTTCGAACTCCGTCCCCACGAATCCGTGAGCTTTACCATTACACCATGGGTGGGTGTTATCTTATAACACTTATAAAAACGTTCTTGTTTTATCACGTAATTGCTTTTTACTATTTATAGATCAGTTAATTACATTTTATTCATTTTTGTTCAATAATTGCCTCTGTTTTATCAATTATTGTCATCACAAGTAATCCAATTAAATCAATAATTATCTCCCCGAGCAAATATTTATTTCCTCTATAAGTTTTCCGACCTTTCAAGGTATTTTTTTTATTTAGGGTTTATTTTTGCTCGATGGCAACAACGTAGGAATCGCCTGGCTTGGACATTTGTAACGATTACAGACGGTCTAATAAATAGAGGCAGACTGACCGTAAGATAATTAGTTCTGTCGCTTTAATTTATTTAGTGACATTCATTGCCGTTTTATTCAAGTCGTAGATAGTGTTTTATAAAGTGCTACACAAGATACAACAGTTTCATAATAATTAAATTTGGTACTTTAATAACTTTAATACTTAATATTCGTTAATATATATAATAATAAGTTTTTATTGTTATTTAATAGATTACCAAGAGATTTATATACTATAATATTGCAATATATAACTCATGGAAACTTGTTCGAACAAACATACCTCATCTTTCTCTCTTTGGACCCTATCTCATAATTTGTATAGTTTAGCTGTTATGGCGATTGTCATAGACATGGAAGCATATGGCAACTGTCACTACCGTACCCTGGTAGAACCGCACCCAGTCTTTTTTTCTTTTTATTGTATCTATTAAAACAAATATTTTGAAAATTAATATAGGATTCTGTACGTTTTAACTAACTGTAATTTAACGTTTGGTATTATTTGAAATAAAACTAGTAGTGTATTGCATCGTGCCTTATATAGGGTCCGCCAGATAACTTTTTTTTTGAAAATGCTATATATAAATCTTTTCTATTTGAAAGTGCAATCCTTCTGGTTAATAATCGAAAATAATTCTATTGAAATGGCTGTCAAAAAATTCTAAATTGCTACCAATAAATAAAAGTTATATGGCGTACCCTTTATATTATTAACTTCCCGAAGGAGAAGTTTGTTTTCATCAAAAAATCCGATTCGCTAATTTTATGTTTTCTCGACGTCTCAAGCCATTCTGAATCGAATGAGATCAAATTTGTAAAAAGTATGTGTGTGTATGAACAGATTTTTTGCCGTAAATCGACGTTTTCTCAAAAACAACTGGACCGATTTGAAAAATTTAAAAGCCATTCGATGTATCTCGATGAGGACTAACGTTTATCAGTTTTGGCAACGATCGGCCTAGACGTTTCTTCATAAATGACAGCAAAGTGAAAAAATTTTTGTCCACGTTTAGCCGGCAATTCTAAATCGATTTAGAAAATTCAAAAACCGTTCGATAGATATTGGTTGGGAATCATGCTAATTAGTTTTTGATAAAGATCGGTCGGGCCGTTTTCTTGTAATGAAGTGTTAAAAAAATTTTTTTTATGTTTTTTTGACGGTTGATACCATAGTCTTTTATATCATACTAAAATATTACGGCCCTACGCCAACTCGTTTAACTTTAAAAAGTCTTCAAAGTTTGTAAGATTTAGTATCGTTTTTTTAGAATTTGTCACAATTAGACCTTTCATCGACGTTTTCTCAAAAACGCCTGAACCGATTTTAGAAATTTAAAAGCCATTTGATGTATCTCAATGAGGATTATCGTTTGTCACTTTTATGCGACGATCTGCCAAGCCGTTTCTTTGTAATTTAGAAAAAAAGTGTTAAACTTTTCGTCCACATTTAAGCTCATACTACCGAATCGATTTTAAAAAAACACAAAAACTGTTCGAAAGATATAAGTTGGGAATGATACTGATTAGTTTTAGGTGAAAATCTACCGAACCGTTTTCTTGTAATTAACTGTTGAAAAAAAATTAAGACGATTTTTATATAACTTTTTTTGGAGATACATATCATGGTCTTATAGAGCTTACTGAAATATTACGGCCTTACGACAAGTAGTCTTATTTTAAAAATTCATCAAAGGTCGAGAAAATGAGTAGTTTTTTTGATATTTTTTAAAATTAAAATTAGACGATTTACTTGGTATAACGATAGAGTACTTGGTCTTAATGAACATACTAAACCATTAAAGTCCTCCGGAAACTGGTTTAATTATAAAAATTATTGATTTTTGAAAATTTGCTTTTGGAGAACACTCCGAGTTTAACGTATTCGTTCGTTTTCAATTATTTGAAATAAATATAAATCCACTCGGAATACTTTTAATCACTTATAAATTAAATTATTTTCTATTGATTAAGTCGATTATCACACATATCGGGAAGTTCATGTAATTTGCCTCAAGGCAAAATACCAATACCAACAAGTTTAATTTTTAAGATAATGGTGATGTAAAAAAATATATTATATGTATTAATAAGATTAATATGCAATATATACTATCCGGATATATATTTATTTTAGCTAAAATTATAGTATGAAAAAAATATGATTGAAAGAAAGATCAATGTTATATCATTCTACATTATTTGTTTATGACATGTACATCTTTTAAATGAAAACACTAGAACTTGCCCTTCGACCAATTGTAGAACACTGAATATTAATATTTATTTTTTTTATTATTGACTTATTTATAATTTCAATTTGATCCTAATTGTCAATTAGCAATTGATATTGACTTGGAACAGATGTATTGACGTATGCACATGAAATATATATGCAGAGAGATATATATTATTAAATACTGACCTAGTAAGCACTGAACCTTGATTCTCTGATTAAAAATAACCTAAGATAATTCAGTAGTTTTTTCAAACTAGGCGACCTAATAAATCGTAACATGTATACATATATATTAATGACGTAGGCCAAATTTCTATGACGTAACGTAAAAATCATTGCCAAAGCTCATGAGTTGAAACAAATTTTAAGATAAACGAAAATTAATTAGAAGTGTTTTAAGGAAACCATCACATAAAAGTTGGGCAAACATATTGTGCTCCCATTTCGTTTTATTGGGTCGTAGGCCGTAAGGGAACTTAGATAAACACAAAAGTGCCCCAACACAGAAACATATAAATATATATATATATTTATATATATATACATATATATATTAAAAAATGTTGGCAAGATACCAGTAAATATAAGAGTACCTACTATTAACAAACATCTGGCATTTCTTCTACATCTCATGAGATGGGCCAACAAAACATTTAGTTTTGTTGATATTGTTTTCTTTCTGATATTGTTATTTTTTATAGCTGCTGTATATATATATATATATATATATATATTATATATATATATATATATATTAGGGTGGTCCTTAATATGGACATTTTCGAATGTCCTTGCTCCCAAGGGCTCAAATGGTTCCAAATTGATAAAAAACAATTCTCTGAAAGTTTTAGCTCTTAATATTAACTTTTAGATAGTGCGCAATTCAATCAAACTTTGTATGGAAATAGCATGGTAAATTTTTTGAAAATTAAAAAAAAAATTTTTTAGGTATAACTTAGCGACAAATGAATTAAAAGTAAAAATTTGTTTCATTTTTTATTGAAAATTCGACGCTCTGCAAATTTTTTGAAAATTTTTTCATGCTATTTCCAAACAAAACTTTGATTGAGTTGCGCTCTATCTAAAAGACAATATTAAGAGCTAAAACTTTCAGAGAATTGTTTTTTATCAATTTGGAACTATTTGAGCACTTGGTAGCAAGGAAAATCGAAAATGTCCATATTAAGGACCACCCTAATATATATTGTATGTATTGATCATAATTGTCAAGATAAAAATTAGAAGAAAATTTATTTCGAGTAGTTTAAAAATGATGAGCTATTAGTCCAACCTTGAGTTTTGGTGAAAATGTGACAATTTTTTGGTTTTTGTGGTTAATTTGTATCAATTTTGTTCATTTAAGCTTTGGATCCGTAATCGTAAATAACATTTTTGAGATCACAATAAAAAATTATGGCACAATTGACTTGAGTTTTCAAGAATTAAGACTCTTTGAGAAAACTTTGAGAAGCTCTCTTTTCGAAAAAATGCACTAAAGTGTGTTGGTAAGTTTCATTAAAAGTTTGCGAATTTAATCACAATTGTAAAATGGTGAATTTTTTAATCATGAAACTATAAAGTTTCAAAAATGAGTAAAAAAATAAAAATTGAAATTAAAAGCTCATAATTTTCAAATTTTGTGGTATAAATTTCTTTTCTTATTTTATTCATGACAGTCATGATCAATTTTATCATTTCGTTTCGGCTTGACTTTGAGTTTTGGAATACCCTGTATATCTAACCGACATTCTGGACGTTTTGATACCAGATTTTATTTATTTTTTATACAGATTATGCTATATACAGTTTTAGTTTTCTTTCTTATACAAATTATACAGAATATGATGAAAAATAATATGAATAATGTAGGTGGCTAAAAATGCTGTAAAGCGGAGGCCAATAAAAATTAAAACAAAAAAAAATTCTTATACAATAAGAATTATATAACAGAAATGTATGTCTAAAGAAGATAAAAAAATATTTTAGATATTGCTCTAAAAGGAGAAATCTGTGATTGGAATAGAGGATAATTACCTACTTATGAAAAATTTGAAAAAAGATCAACATGAAATAATATAAACTAAACAAATTCATATATGCTTCAACTAATATACATGTAGTCTATTTCAATTATTGAACTATATTGTTAAAAATGCGAAACAAATCACATTAGTTCAAGTATGGCATTATTTTTTTATTTATCCCGCAAATTAAATTACTGTTGGATGTGTCCATTCCATTGGCATTGAATTTGGCGACAGTGTCTTATAGTTGACATGAAAAATTATCCTAAATGAGCTTGAGTTTCTTGCTGAAGACCTTCAACTGCCAACACTGACAGTTCTTTGCATGTGCATATCAAAGCCATCCTAGTAAAGTTATTTATAAAATATTGATTTGGCACCGACTAGAACGGTAATGATATGATTGTAATTTCTTGCAGTGAGAGTGGTAAAGTTACTACGTTACTAGGAAAAAAAATACTTTTAGTAGTTTATTAGATATGTCGTAAATATGTATTTAATTCTTCTCCATTAACACGTTAATCGCCACGATTATATCAGAAAAAAACACATACGATAAGTTGTGTAATTTTTAAAATTCATCAAAATTTCAAAGATGAGTAGCGTTATTACCAATTTGATTTCTAGAAGAAAATTGCTTTATAGCTCGCGTTGTGAAATACTGCTCACATTTACTTTATCAATGTGAATGCACGCCGCCCATATGTAACTTTGAACCTTACCCTTAGGGGTGAAAATTTTTTGGAAGCCTTGTTTTTATTCAAAAACGAGGCTTAATATGCAAATTATATAAAAACTAGATGTAAGTGGTATTTTGCCTTAAGGCAAGTTGCATGTACTCCCGTACCGAGGTAAACAGTGACTCGATATTTTTATAAAAAACTCATAAATTAATATCTTAAGGCAAAGTACTTGCCATGGTAACTTTATTAGATAATTTAATTAAAAATGTATCAAAGGAATTTTTTTGCAAAAATTTCTTGAAAAACACCATTTTTTATGTCATACATACATGACTGTCTCTCTGTCTTATCTATCGATTTATCTTTTTTAAATGGCTTTTGGTTATTAGATTATTTCCATATATATCAAAATATTATATTTGATAGGTATATAATAAAATATCTCTATGAATCTCCATGAATCTCGTTCGAATCTCGTTAAATCTTGATGAATCTCGTTGAATCTCATTTGAATCTTGTTGAATCTCGATGAATCTCGTAAAATCTCGATGATTT
Source organism: Ctenocephalides felis (assembly GCF_003426905.1). Lineage (NCBI taxonomy): Eukaryota > Metazoa > Arthropoda > Insecta > Siphonaptera > Pulicidae > Ctenocephalides > Ctenocephalides felis. The sequence goes on along the minus strand of NW_020539724.1, from coordinate 3,657,357 downwards.
TGTTATGAATTTCAATGAATCCCGTACAAATCTCGATGAATCTCTTAGAATCTCGTTAAATCTCGGTCATTCTGTTACGAATCTCAATAAATCTCGTACGAATCACGATGAATTTCGATGAATCTCGTTAAATCTCGATGATTCTGTTACGAATTTCAATAAATCCCGTACAAATCTCATACGAAACACGATGAAACTTCTTCGAATCTCCATGAATCTCGATGAATCTCGTTGAATCTTGTTGAATCTTGAACAAATCTCGTACGAATCTTAATGAATCTCGATTGAATCTCGAGCAAATCTCGATGAATGTCGTTGAATTTCGTACAAATCTCGATGAATCTCGTTGAATCTCGTACGAATCTCGTTGAATCTTGTGGAATCTCGTACGAATCTCGTTGAATATTGTTGAATCTCGTACTAATCTCCATAAATCTCGTTCGAATCTAGATAATTCTTGTTGAATTTCGTACGAATCTCGTACAGATCTCGATGAATCTCGTACGAATCTCGTTTAAATCTCATTCAATCTCGATGAATCTCGTTGAATCTTGTTGAATCTTATTGAATCTCGTACGAATCTCGATAAACCTCGATGAATCTCGATAAATCTAGATGAATCTCGTAAGAATCTCGTACGAATCTTGATGAATCTCGTTTGAATCTCGTACGAATCGCGATGAAACTCGTTCGAATCTCGATGAATCTTGTACGAATCACGATGAAACTCGTTTGAATCTCGATGAATCTCATTGAATCTCGTACAAATCTCGTAGGAATTTTATATATAAACAAATATTTAGAAAAATATTTCAAAAATATTTTTTTTTAAAAAAAAGAAATTATCTTTACTGTTTTCAAAATAATTTTCCCATATTTTTCTAAATATTTGTTTAAAAATGTATATCTATAAGTCTATAAAATTGATTAACGTATATATTATTTGTTTACTATATATATTTTATATTTTATTTTCAGATACATCCGAAGATATCAACTTGAATTGGCAAGATAGTTATTAAAACGATATATAAAAAAATAATTAAATCTGTGTTGTGGTTTTCAATAAAATAATTTTTTATTTAAAATAAAATTGTCTAAAAATACTTAAAATAATGCTATTGAATTATATTGAGATTGTTCGTTTAGTACTGGATCTCAAGATATATTTATACTAAACCTAGTTTAAGCTTTAATAATATTGCACAGTTTATAATTTGTTCAGAATGTGCATTCCATTACACAAACCGCGTAAAGCTCTTAGGAGCACTTGCGACTTGAAAGTTCGGTGACTTGATAGCATCACGGAGCTTTAGTTGTATCGTCATGGCTTAAAGTTGTCTCGGAATTACATCCTTTTTATTCACAAACGTAAAAAGCGCTCATAAAAATTTCAGTGGTTACCGTTATGGCTTGAACTTTGAAATGTGCTGTATCGTTTTTCGACAGAGATTAACGTAAAAACGTAAAATCTCGTGAAAAAATCAAGCAGAATAAAAAATAAGCGAGGAAAATGCATTTACATTTCGAAAGGAACAATACGAGGTGCGACTGCTCCATTTTGTCGCTCTCGTGGATGGGAACGGTGCCGGATGATATACCTGAGGTAAGTGATTTATTTTTAATTTTTATATGTGTTGTATGAATAAATTTCAGTAAAATACACTTAAGGGGGTTGTTCTTTTTTTTTTACAAAAAATGCAAGGCATTTGTTTTTGTTTTTCTCGAAATGTATTTATCATAGAGACATGGCGTTTTTTTTTAACAAAAATTACAAAATCATAGAATATTAAGAAATTTTCTTTTTTTTTCGCTGTCATTTTTTAACCAGGGCCGCCAAAGTCGGCCTTGCAAAATCGATCTCTTTTGCGGTGCCACAGATAAATCTGTTGCGCATCGCTTGAAACAAAAAAAAGAAACTACGTTGAAGAAGAAGTTTGAATCCAGTCCCCCTACCAAAATGAAAGAAAAAAAGCAAGAAGGAAAAAAATGACAGCTATTTAAAAAAAGTGTTAAAAAATGCCTCTTTCTTGGGGCGAGAAGCTTCGCAAAGTAACGCTTTTTGCGTAATGTTATCAAGTTGTTTGAGGTAGGGGGACTAGGTATTGCAGTGGTGAATAAATTAAAAAAATGCAAGTCGATCTGACTTGTTTTTTTTTTTAATTTGTGGCACCGCGTTGTAAAAAGTCAATTTGAGAAAAACGTATTTAAAGTTTTTAATATAATGTACTAAATACACCATTTAATTTAATGTACTAAATACACCATGGTGTTCAAAGATGCTGACACATTAAAAAGGTCATGCGCATGAGGTATTATAATGAAAAAGAGAGCACCTGGCATACAATAGCTCGCGGAGCGATGAAAAAAACGGTTTCAGACGATCATACATATAGAGATATATATATATCTATAACTTTGTCAAAAAAATAGATATTGAGATGATTTTGTTTTAAATAATTCTAAGGTTTTTAGTTTTCATAATATCAAAAAATCTCAAAATCGAAAAAAAATAAATAAAAACCAAACAAACCCCTTAATGTTTTTCTATGTTTCGTCTCCTGTAATATTTATGTTTGTCGATTCTCATCAAGGAGCAACGCCTAAGGGCGTTCTTGGTTCTAGCTCCAGAATCACTAATCGAAAGATAATAGAGTCTCATGTACGCCTGTTTACGTTGATGTAATAACAACCCGATTGTTATGTTGACATGACTTGCAATATATACATATTGTGCCCTAAAGAGGTTTAGATAATGCTTATAAGAGAAAATAATGGTTTATTTTCTAAATTATTGTTTTATTAGGAGTTAGGGTGCGTCCATTAATCACGTGAGGTTTTTAATAAAAAATCACGAAATATCACATGGGGGAGGGAGGGATAGATATCACGTGTATTTATATTTTACCTAAAGTTTTAAAAAAATCCAAACATTATCAAAAATCACAATTCAATTTCAACATTACAATTTAAATATTTTTTCCACAGGACTCGTTCCGATTTTTCCATATTTCTTTATACAGCTATGTATTCTAATAGTTATCAATTCATCAATAATGTGGCAAACTTATACTTTTTTCTGTTAAAAATGTAAGTTATATCCCGTGGGTAGAAACGATATAAGAATTTATTCAGCATAACTTAATGGCAAAGTATAAGTATTATTCAGCTTTTGTGAAACTTGAAATTAATCACTTTTCCAATACTTAGACGCCTGATTCTTAGAAAGCTTTGATATAAAAAGTTTTTTCTTTATAGATTCCTCAAGTTCTATTGTATGATCTCTGGCAGTTTGAAGTACTATGTAAACTCGGAAAATGCGTTATCACTTACTGCGCGCTAAATTATTTTTCCGAGGCTGTGATAAAAAAACGTCGAGATTTTCAATTAAATAGAATAATTGAAATTCTGGTAGACCTACTTATGTTAGGAACATGGCATAATAAAATATAGTGAATGTAAATATAATAACAGACAGAGAATTTTATACGAAAAAAATTGGAAAAATAATGGATCGATTACATTTTGTGGTTCTAAACGTACCACCTGGCCAAAATTTTTTATGGAGTCTGAATGTTTACAATAATTGCTAATTATAGGCACTATTCTTGATAGGGTAGAACAGGGCACTAAGGTCCAATTTGACTTTGAGCAATTATATTGTAAAAAACAAACCAATTATATCACAACAAATATAAGATAACACATATCTGACTACGTTCAGTAAAAATCCCTGGTAATTCATACCAGGTAAATCCATCATTGTAGATGGTGTTTTTATTGCTGATTTTCAAAAGTTTGTCACCAGGTCCCTTTTCACTCCATAGGTGGAGTGGAGTCATATCCGACCGGAGTTATATCCGACCGGAGTTATATCCGACCTGTGTTATATCCGACCGGAGTCATAACCGACTGGAGTCATATCCTACCGGAGTTATTTACGGCCGGAGTTATATCCGGACGGAATCATATTCGACCGGTCTCATATCCGACCGGAGTCATAACCGGACGGAGTCATATCCATACGGAGTCATATCCGGACGGAATCATATCCGACCGGAGTCCTATTCGCCCGGAGTCCTATCCGACCGGATTTATATTCGACTGCAATTATGTCCGGAGTCATATCCGACCGGAGTCATATCCGGACGGAATGATATTCTACCGGAGTCATATCCGACCGCAGTTATATCCGACCGAAGTCATATCCGACCGTAGTCATATCCAACCGGAGTATTCATATCCGGAGTCATATTCGACCGGAGTCATATCCGACCGGCGTCATATCCGAGCGTAATCATATCCGGAGTCATATTCGGACGGAGTCATATCCGGGCCGGGTCATATCCGAAGTCATATGCGACCGAAGTTATATCCGACCGGAGTTATATCCGACCGCAGTTATATCCGACCGGAATTATATCCGGGCGGAGTCATATCCGGGCGGTAATATATCTGACCGGAGTCATATCCGAGCGGAGTCATATCCGAACGGAGTTATATCCCGGCATAATTTGTTGCACATTTTTTTTATGGCAGAAGAAATTTCATTAATTGACTTGACTAACTTATTTTTCGAAATTTTTTCCATATGAAGTCTTTAAACGGTTATAACTTTGAAACGATTCATTATAGGACTTTCATATCCTAGGATGAAATATTCTAAATAAAAAGGTTTTTAACCCAGTATAAAAAAATTATGATACCTCTCACCGTTCCCGAAATATTCGGCAAAAACTGTTTCAAATGTTTAGGTTTCAAACGATTAAGATTAAAAATCCAAAAAGCAACTCTAAATACAAGTCATTTGGGTAACTAGTATTCTTACTCGGGGTTTACCATGTTTGTCTATATATTTTTGAGTCATTTTTTGAAAATTTCTACTGCTCTCTACATTTGTAACTTCAACTATTTACAAATTCACCTCTACATCCCCAACTTCAGTCCAAATGTACGCACGTGCATTATTTCAACTGTACAATGTTGAACTTCGATCGTTTGCGTGAATTAAAAATGAATTCCCTCGTGGAATGGGGTTCATGGAGACCTTAACCCAGTTATAGTCTAACCCACTGCATACGTTATACTGGTTAAAGATATATTTTATACAGATATATATCTATATATAGGAAAATTATAACATACTGCCTACATGGAACGCGGATCACGCAATATATAACTCATATCGTCATGTACCATTAGCGGAACACGGAATTGTTGTGACGATAATGTAATTTAATATTTCGTCGGTTTTTTGATAAATTGAGGAAATTAAAGTAATATGAAAATATATACTTTTTAGTAGAAGTGATAACTTTGATGGAACTAATATTTTTGGGGCAATTAACTTGATATATTACATGTCTACATGTTGAATCAGTAATAATTCAGTAATATATAGTCAAAAATAGAACTACATAAATCAATCAAAATAGAACTACTTTTTTGAAGTTTACAATTTTTATTATTAGCCCAGTCATTATTCACAATTGCAATTTTTATTATTAGCCCAGTTCACCTCGGAATTTGAGATACCCAGCTGTAAGTCTGTAAATACTTGTATTTTTCACCCTAAATGTTGTCTCAAAACCTACATATGGTAGGGTGTACGCAACATATGTAGGTTTTGAGACAACTTTTAGGGTGCAAAATACAAGTATTTACAGACTTACAGCTGGGTATCTCGAACTCCGAGATTCTTACGTAATTTAAGCTTAAATGACTGGACTATATATAGGCTTATTATCATCAAACGGTGGTACGACTTAAGCAACTTTACACTATGTCAAAACAGTTATTTTATTAATTTAGATTCGTTACTTCATTAAGCAATGTTTATGATTGCAACTACTAATTACACGAATTAAAAATAAACAGCTTTACTAACTGGATGATATGTAAGTTACACACTTTGTTTTACAAAAATATAGATTTTTTTTAGAAAATATTATATGAAACGATGACTTTCTAATGAGATTGGATAATTCCAAAATACATTAGAGTTGATGAAAACGTGATACTTTTGACGATATTTTCTCAAGGGTTGTTAAATTGAGAAGCTTATCAGAATTAAACTTTTAGGATTACCTGGATTAACGAAATCCTTGAGCAGGGCTTCTTATTTGGAAATAATATACATATACAGATACATATAAAAATATAAGATTTAGATTTTTTTGTTTGATGTTGAGACACTTGAGTGTTAATTTGCAGCCAATCGTCGAAATAAAAGAAACAATAAATTATGAACTATTTATTTATACGTTTCGACACGGTTGTGTGTCATCATTCAGCATTTTTTTTTAATATTTTTACATATCTAAAAGAATTTTTACAGAGTTTAAAAAAGATTAAATTTGAAATATATCATAGATTAAAAAATTAAATGGCAAGTAAAAAGCTGATACATACCACACCAGGAAAAACACTAACAAAAAAATAACATATAGAAAATAAACAAATAAAGTAAAAAAAAAATATTTTAAAGTTAAACTAAGGATTTGGTTAATGTAAGTTGCGAGCAAAGATCCGAGCACACCCGTTGAAAAAAACGAGGATTCACGAAAGATGTTGTAGAGAAGAAAATATATATTTATTTATAATTCATATATTCGTTGTAAAATTGAAAAATGATATAAATATTTGACAAACTCCCCCGACCCCAGAATTTTCCTCGACCCATAGTTTAAGAAGCCCTGTCCTAGAGAAAAAACACTGAAAGGGAGGCTAAATTTCAATAAACATGTGACTACAAAATTAGCACAGACTTATAGCATATTGAATGTTATTATACCTTTATTGAACAATAAAATTACATTAAATTTTCTCGAACAAGTACACTATTACTCGAACAATTTCAGGAAGCTCAGACATTTCAAAAAGCTCACTGAAAGTTTTTATCTCGAGTGCAAAGAACACAGAAATCCTAACATAGAAGTCCTTGGAAAATCCACCCCAGATATAGTTTGGTATAGGAAACATTCAATGCCAAACTATATTCTAAACACAGAAAACGCTTGATTTAGCTCATACAACTACAATAAATACATTTTGAACAGTCAAAAAAGACTTTTGATGATCAATTGTAATTTTTTCTATTTTATTCAGAGTGTGTACTCAGAATTTTCATGATCATCCTCGAAGCAAAAATATCAACTTTATGAAGCAAACACCCATGTTTCGAGATTCATTCGAAACGATTTAGAAAATTCTTCTTTCTTTTTTTCTTTGGAAAATTATTCCAAAACCGAGTCAATTTATTACCTTCCTCCAGTTTATTTTTTTAATACACCTTCAGACGTGTTATAGGCTTTTCTGGTATATTCTGACTACCTTTACGTAACATTAAGGTAATATTATTACCTTATCTGAACTACATATTACGTTGCCCGTTGTTCAGTCGTCTATGTTTTGTGTTCCTGAACATTGTGCAGCCCCGTACAAATCTTGATGGTAATCAGATTACCTACAAATTTATGGTACTCCTTGGTACATTTCATGTCACCAGATAACAATAATGGGACTGAAAACAGTGTACAAGTATTGCTAATATTGGTAGTAAACGGAGTTTTTTAAGAAATAGTAAATACATACGTCTACTTTGTAAAAAAGCTCTTATTTCAATAGCTATTTGATTTCTATATATATATTTATTTTTTGGATCTCACTATTTATGTTAGGAGCTTTTTGGAGCCCATGATACAAAATGGTGATGTTTTTGTTTTGGCCACCTCCTTAATCCTTCTTAACCATTCGATTGCCAAGTCTTAACTTTTATTTATTATTACCATCCGAAAGGAAATTCTATGTTTTAGCTAGAAATTGCTGCTTACTAATTTTATGGTTTCTTCTAGAAAATTTGGCACTAATATTGAAGTTTTTAAACATCTGTTGTTATTGATTCATTGATTACTGACACAAATTGGTATGCTCATGCTATTTGCCTTAAGGCAAATTGGTACCATAGTTCTGCATAAATTTATTTGCATCAAAAATTTACTCAAATTGACATATTTGAGAAATTAAAAAAAAATTACTGCCATCCAAAAAATATACCAGAGAAACATATTAAGTAATCAATGGAATTATATTTAAGTTCAGTGTTGAAGTTATATGAAAAGTATATAAGAATCATGAAATAAACGTAAACATCAAAAGTCTTCATCTGTTTTACTGATTCGCTTTCAGTTTGGTATTAGCTTGATACTTAGCAGCAGGAAGAACCTACATTTTGTTGGCTCCGTCGCTGGATGGGGCACAACATATTTATTTGGTTTAACTCAAATAATATAGAAACTCAAAGGAACTAGTATCATACACACAGATGATGATCCCTTTCCCTTCCTCTGGTATCGTAATAAATTCCGAATAAAGTTTCTGAAATATATTTGCATTGCAATTTAAATTTCCCATTACAACTCTTAAGGTTAAGAGATATTATTACCAATTCAGAACAAGAATTTGGGTTGACTGAAATTTAAATGAGTTTGTCTTGTTTTGGAAGTTTTCTCATCCTTATATATTGCTTAGGCCTTAGATGTTGGAAGAGACCGAAATAATTTAAGAAAGATTAGATTACTGTTCAGTGGGTACAGATGTCGTAAATATGGCTTTAATCAAATTTGAAGTATTTTTGATATAGATAAACAAAAGTTACCCTTTTGTGCTCTCAACTATTAAAAATATTTAGGGTTATTGTAACAAAAACTGCACATGCAATTACCATTCGTAACTTATATTTTTTAAATATTGTTGAAGAATGAACTTCTAATATTTTATATTAGTAATTCAATTTTAAATTAACATTTTAATTATTTATTATCTTTTTTCCAGCATGAAGATTGGATGTTAAATCGCCAGCATTACTATGAAGACGGTTGGCTGGCTACGGCCAACGTTCGAGGTGTGGTTGGTGTCACCTATACCACAAGTAACACTGGCAAAAAGTCTGATCATCCAGTAAGAACTAATTACAATTTGAGAGGACATAGAGCTGATGTGAGTAGATCGTAATAAAAATAATAAGTATTTAGTAATAATGGATTTACTCTAAAATTCAGATTTGAACTCAAACTATCTATACTATATTACACTTATTTCCTATCTGAAAATTGCATATTTTGATACATCTCCAATTATAATGAGGTTTTACTCTTCAGTAAAATATAAGTAAAATATAAAATTACTTCAGTATTCAGTACTTATTTGAGGAAAATTGAATTACTGTATTGGATTTGAGTACCAGAAGAGCATGGATTTACATCAGTATTTATTATTTTTTCATTTACATACATAACTATTGAAACACATTCGTATTTCTTCTATTTTTGCAAATGATGTTTTGAAATTAAAATTTGTTATTGAATATTCGAATTTGATACTCGTCATCCAAAAGTTTATTAAACATAGTAATCAAGGTATTCCACGTCGTCGTCGCTACAAATTCTTTAGATAATAAAATTAAATACCTTCTTGTTCCATAAACAATAATAAAAATGAGCGTTTTATATTGCGTTTCGAAATTTCGTTCAAATCAATAATATATAAATTATAAATTGATAAATTTTTAATGATCATAATTTCACATACAATGCATAACGATGATAATAAAAGCCTCTCCAGAAATGAGATACTTGATATAAGAGCACTCTTCGTAAATTTCACCTTTCACCATCATCGACTTTTTTCAATTTTTTTATTTTATGCAAATCTCCAATCAGCTGTATTTATTTTCACCTTAACTTCTACAATATTTTTTTTATTTTTCCTCAGATTATACGAATCAGATTATACTTTCTTAATGCTCGTTATATTTTGCCAAATTTTATTTGAACTTATACATTTCTTTTATTTTTTATTATATTCCCATTGTAACCTGATTTAAATTTTCTAATGGTTGTTTGATTTTGCCTCTCAACTCTTTTAATAATTTTAATTTAATTTGTTCGTTTTTTACTTAAAACTCCAAGTATTCTCAAACTCTTGGAAAAATGAGATCGAATATCAAAGCATATTTTAAAACAAAATTTGCTCATCTTTCTGCTTTATTTTTTAATGTTTTTGAAACATTTATAGTAATATTCCAAATGTTATGTTACTTCGTATCTTGCATCTTTGTATCTTATTTTACTTGTATTTTCCTGGAATCGCAAAGCAAATAGAGTGCTCCTATAACCTTTCTCGGATAAAATGAACTCTAGATATTTTGTATTTTCCAATATCCATTTTCCTAAGATTGAATTTGATTTCATTTCCTTACTTTTGTTATCATAATTCTCAAGAAAAGCTTCTTAAGGCGTCTTCGCACGCAATATGTTTCTGCGTAACAGCTTTTACGTGGAATCAATATGACATTGACATATTCATATATATTTTATTTACGCGGTATAATATATCATTTTAGTAAAGACTGTCGTTTGGGAATGAATTGATGTGTTTATTGTTATATCTGTTACAAATTACATAAAATGTGTGGCCGTTATTGATTAAATTAGATATTTACCGACGTGATGAGTGCTATTAGTAATATTTTATTGATTTCTTTTACCTCATCAAAACTTGCTAAAGCCAAAATTGTTTTTTACATCATTTTGAATACATTGCGAACCATGTCTCAGATGGTCGAATTCAATTAACTTTCCTGTAAGTAAAATTTTTTCTACTTTATTATTCTTTACTGCAGTTTTTTTGAAATTTTTATTAAAAATATTTTTGAGGTCGGTGTTTCAAGATCATAAATTATTTTGCACAATTTTTCTTTTTTCACTTACTTTTATCTGATACTTAGCATGTACTACAAACTAATATTTTTTGTTTGACAGCTACTCATTGTTCTCTGCTCAGTTAATTTCATGTGACAAACATGGCATTATGTTCACTGTGAAATTTTGCAAAAAATGTAAAAAAATAAGTAATCAAATAAATGTAATTCTTAGCATTTCAATTGGAAACCATCAAATCAATGATGTGTATTGTGCAAATTTTTATTCAATTTCAACAGCAGGCAATTTTTTTCTTCATCTTTTAATCACCAAACGAAATGTTACATAAAATGAAACCATCTGGTGGTGAAACGGAGTTCGCTCGGTTTGCTAGTTAGTTATATTTTACTGATTTTTTTCATCTCAACTTAATAAATCTCATATTGTTTTCTTCACTTCTTTTTTATATATTTTCAACCATAGGCCCCAGAGTGTTCAATTTAATTAACTTGCTTGGTACTTGATTTTTTGGCCTTTTTTTCTAAGCCAATATATTTTACTTCATTTTTTATATTGAGATTATTATTAAAATACTTTGAAATCGTTGTATTAAAATCATATAAATTTGCTTTACCAATACCTTGAGTGTTGTTAGTTATATTTTATTGATTTCTTTCATCTCATATTTTCTTATATTTTTAGAGCCTTAGGCCCAAGAGTTCAATTTAATTAACTTGCTTTGTAGTTGATTTTTTTGCCTTTGTTTTCCTACGATATTATGTTTCACTTCATTTTTTATATTGGGATTTTTATTAAACATATTTTTGTGTGTGGCGTGTTGCTATCATATTATTTTACTTCTACGTATTTCTAGATTATTTCACAAAAAATATATGTTTATAACAGAAACAAGTTCTTTATATTATTCCTGAAACAAATGCTGCTCTTGTGATATTCGAACTCTTTGAGGATTTAAAGAGCGCATAATAACGGTGTAATTTTCATTAAAGCCGTGAGCTTTTACTTCAAAAGCTACATTGCTTTTAATGCAAATTATTTCAGTGCAACGAGGAATAAAAATTCTACAAATACTGAAGCTTTCATTATCAGAACTGAGATGAAAATCAAAAAACGTAAATGATATATTTATTTAATCTCGGTAGCTAGAAAGAAAAGGAAAATTTAAGTCTATTATTCTATTTTAATTAAATGAAAATATTAAGTCTAGATGAAATATGTTTTGTTGGTCCTAATTCATTTGAAAAAAAAATATAAAAGCCAATGATTTTTATTTTGTCTAATTCAATATACAAAGGATGCCCAAACTTTCTGATCGATTATCCTTATATTTACTTTCTATTAAAAAACGAAAATGATATATTTAATCAATCTTGGTGATAGTAGTTCATCATCGATCATAATTAAAAAAATATTTAGACCACATAAAATAAGTTTTGTTAATCATTGTCTATGTATTTGATTAAAATGCAGTCAACTACTTTTCAAGGGATTGGATTGGAAAGGAAAGGATTGTCTTGATCTATTATCCTATTATTCACCCAAAAAATCTAATTCTTTTGTGATTTTTCTAAACTAGGTCGTCATGGTGAAATGGAACGAGCCTTATCAGAAATTGGCCTCTTGTGACAGTTCTGGAGTAATATTCGTCTGGATCAAATACGACGGCAGATGGTCCATTGAACTGATAAATGACCGAAGTACCCCAGTTACTCATTTTTCATGGTCCCACGATGGAAGGATGGCTCTAATTTGTTACCAGGTTAGTCTCATGAATTGAATATCATATTTTCATAATTTATTATATCAATTTTTATAAAATATGAAAATTATTTGTGTTAAAAATAAATTGTTCAAATTTATTTATCGAGCGAAACTGCGTACGTGGGAATAATTAGTTGGATAATCCAGTGCATTCGAGCTGGATTTGATTGTGGAATCTGATTGCATTTATTATGTATAATTAGTTATGCACCCATGTTGCTGTGGATTTGAATCCACATATATATATTTATATATATATATATATATATATATATATATATATATATATATATATATACTATAAAATAGTATCACTAGATTTATTTAACAAAGTATATTTGTTATGTAATATAAATGCGTCAGTTGATTGGATTTCTAAATTAATTGCCATGTGCCATAGGCCAAATCGAGTTGGAAACTGTAGTTACTAAAATAATAGCGTTCATTAATATGTATATATATATATATATATATATATATATATATATGTATATGTAATATTTTTGCAGCCCAATCGTCGAATTAAGAAAAAAAAGATTAAATAACAAAATTATTTATTCCATTAAACGTTTCGACACTTGATGTGTGTCATCATACAGTAATCTAAAAAACATAACATAAATACAAAGTTGATGATAAATATAAATATATAAAAAAGGTGGAAATTATTCATACCAAACCAAGAAAAACAACAGAAAAAATTAATCATGATGTAAAATTGATTGAACACTAAATTTGTGTAAAATAATAATATACTATTATATTAACAAACGAGAAATTTAAGGAGGACATATTGCCCTCCTATGTTTTATGCTATTAATAGCGGTGCATTATGGACACTGATCAAGGTTACAACGCAAGTATAGTCGACGATTGCAAAAATATTACAAATATGTATCAACGTCGACAAAACTATCATATATATATATATATATATATATATATATATATATATATATATATCCAATGGTCATGAAAATTTGAGAAAATTTTAGGTATATTTCCTCACAAGTTTTTGTATATTTTGGTTATACCCAAGTGGTAGGGATTGGCCATTGTACATTTTTTGAGTCAATTTGTACATATAACCCTAAATTTTCACTCTCTTACCACAAACTCCTAATTATTATAGTAATTAGTTTAGTTTATATATATAGTAATTAGTTTAATTATTATAGCAATTTGCCTTAAGGCACGATGCCATGCACCACTAGTTATCATTAAAATTATATTGACATATTTATAGTTTGATGGACCACTAATATGATTATTTTAATTAGTACCATACATAAAACATTCATAAATATGTAAATAAAAAAATCTGAATTACAGAAAATTTTACAAAATAAATTTTCCAATTATTGTAATTTAATTAAAATGTTCATTAAAACGTATAATACCGATTTAAACTAAAGCTGTTTATCTGGTCGTGTTTAATTAATCGTATATACCCCCTCACTTGGAGTAGAACATTATATACCTTTGACAATGAATACACTATCGTAACCTCCCTTATTGATCCCTCGGTTGATAATGCTCTTCACCAGAAAACTTTGCTTTGATCAAATGCAGATGCACGTTACATAATTTAATTATAACCGACATAATACTGAATATTCCAATTAAAATTGTCGGAGATTCATATTTCTGCTTTTATTCAAATTGATTGTTTGTGCACAGAGAATTTTGTATTACGTAATCATTGAAATGGTTATTGCGCGCTTGACGATACGATATTTTATCGAGATGGAATAAATAAATACTAACAGCGGACTTATTTTCGATTCGAGAAAAGATTTTTAACGAGAAATGGAAATATAATTGTAGCAGAACGTTTATTAAGTTTCAACTATTTACTTGAATGTGCGACTTGAAAGGACACTTATTATATTTCTCAGAAAAGCTTTGAATTTATTTCTGAGAAATGTGAAATATTAATGAAGACTTACATTTGTGCTTTTATGCTATATGTTCGCAGAAATGTTTGCTACGCTATATTATTTCTTTATTATATTCTATTATATAAAAATAAGTCGGGTTTTCCTTCCTGACGATATAACTCCAGAACGCACGAACCGATTTCGACGATTTTGCATTCGTTGGAAAGGTCTCGGACTCTGTGAAGTTTCTAGCAAAGAAAATTGAGAAATGCAGAAAACACTTTTTCTTTTTTCACATACAGCGTCACCTCTAATACTTAGCATGTACTACAAACTAATATTTTATGTTTGACAGCTACTCATTGTTTGCTGCTCAGTTAATTTTATGTGACTAACCGGCATTGATTTCACTCTGAAATTGTGCAAAAAAGTAAAAAAATAAATTTTTCGTTTCGTAACATTTCAATTGGAAACCATCAAATCAATTGCGTGTATTGTGCAAATTTTTATTCAAGTTCAACAGCAGGCAATTTTTTTCTTCATTTTTTAAACTCCAAACGAAATGTTACATAAAATGAAACCATCTGGTGGTGAAACGGAGTTCGCCCGGTTTGCTAGTTTTATATAAAAGTTCATAATTTTATTTGCGATGCTATTATTTAGATGAATTTAATTGGTTTATTTTGATGAACTTTTGTTTATAAATATATATACCAAATAGTGAATTATCATTCATCGTATATACAGAATAATGATAATTATATTATAGGGTACAGAGTAATATAAATGAACCAAAATAACCGAAAAATGTTCACAATTTGACCAAAGCTCACTTAAAAGCTCATAACATCCAAACAACGTGGGATAATGTTTTTGTTTATTTTTTTTCAGGACTGTCAATACTATTACTTCGTTTTAGCTTGATGTTGAGTTCTGGGACCCCCTCTAAATATATGTATATATATACGTGTGTGTGTGTATGTATATATCCATATTTCCAGCTTATAAGCTCAAAGCCCTTTTGTCGTGTGCATCGATGTGCGAATCCTTTAAGATAAAAACTACAATGGACCGAGACGCGTTATCCTTATTTATAATGTAGTGTCTTGATATACCTCTTTTTCTATAAACTGTCGAAATAAATAACCAGATATTCCTTTCGAAATGCCATAAAGTAGGTTTATATATTATATCAGAGGCTGATAAAGGAGGCGAATAAAGTGTACTGATGTCGATTGAGATTTTAATTTTAAAAATGTTGCAACCATTCAGATAGTAAACAGAGAATTGAATTTTGTTATGTGTAATAAAATCACCAAAAATATAATATAAACTAGTAATACGTCGTGTTTTAAGGCAAATTGCTGGAACTTCAATTTTTTCCAAGGTATGGCAAAATTTTCAAAAGTCTTTGAAACGTGTAGATATGCAAAAATTTTTAGTTTCGATTAGGGGAAGTTAATTATAATGTACTAAATATTATAATTAATAAAATAATCAACATAAACATCAGACAGAAGTTTTAATGAATAAATGTACAAATCCAACTGCATAAATATTAGATGACATAAATATAAAATGAAATGAAAAATCTATTATATGTCTGTAATTAGTAACATAATTGCATTATTCTGAACATAAACGTTTATAATTATGATTATGTAAATTATTGTATTTGTTATACTGTTATTAGTTAAATTATTTCTAATTTATTTGTATTTACTATTTTTTATATTACTTTTTCGGTTGATTACTCTCATATTCCTATCAAGCATAAACTTTGCATTTTATGTAAGATTAAGTCATGAATATTTAATATGTTACTATATTATGAAATGATGCAGTAAATTTGTTACTTAAGCGTTGCATTATGTAAATTTTATTCATCTTATAGAATAAAGACTTGCTTTTATATTGCATGCAAGGAAACATCTATATCGTTTATATTAACAGAAAAAATCTGTAATCTTAGTTATTATGGTCAAGTCCTTATTTAGACTTGAAAATTATATATATTTAATAACTTTTAAATAATATTATTTAAATTTTAAATAAATCATAACAATATTATTATAATTTACATTATAATTACATTCTGCTTACACAAACATAATACTTATAATTCATTGGTGATTGGTACTTGAATGTTCAAACTTTTGATTATATTTTATTATTTTTAGAAACGCAAATAGCGCAAACAGAAGTTGGTAATTGGCTATTGGAATGCTATATATTTATACAAATCAAAAATACTTCTATTAAAGTAAACAAATATTAGTCATCTAAAATTTATTTTATGATTTTTCTCATACTAATACCAGCTATCTATAACATTTCTGATATCAATATATCTTGTTTTTATTTTTCAGGATGGTTTTGTACTGGTTGGTTCCGTATCAGGCCAACGTTACTGGTCGTCCATGCTCAATCTGGATGCCACCATAAATTGTGGAATGTGGACACCAGACGATCAGCAGGTCTATTTCGGGACAGATACTGGTCAGATAATTGTTATGGACGTTCATGGTGCAATGGTATCTCAGGTAAATGATAAATATATACATAACATTACAGCAATAAATTTATGATAGTGGTATAAAATATTAATATAGTAGGTGACTATATTTAGATGCTTGTATTTTAAATCTATTCTCGTATTCGTGTCGTGTTTAATTATTTCCATTTTAATTATATTCTTGTCTGACAAAGTTTTAACCTTGTTGCAATAGTTTCTGACTTAAATGTTACAGGTGCAACTTAGTGCCGAAGTTGGAATTGTCGAAATGGTCTGGTCGTGTGAACGATTTAAAATGGAAGATGAGGACGATGAAATTGAATCTGGGAAAAGTAAGTAATCTGAAACAATATTATTATTTTATAGCTTATGTCGTATAACTAAATAAATCTTACTATTTGCTGATCATAAACAATGTGAGAGTGAAAGAAAATAAGTTCTAAAAGCATTATTATTATTACACCGACTATTCCCAAATCTCAACAACAATAAACAAGATAAATCAATTTTAATTTACTATCTGACTACGAAAAGTTCGGAACAGTTTCAAAACTAGTTAATATTTCATCTGGATTTTGGTTTCCCCCTATTTGGCTGAAAGATATGAATGATAAATAGACTTAAAGTTTCCGATAATCTCTCCACCCGGTACAGAATTCTGCTCGCACACCTCGGTCTTATGTTAATATTACAGGAATGATATAGTACTGAAACTTTATTGGATTCGCCATAGAGAATTTTACATGAAAAATGTTTTAGTATAAGGCTTGGTATGATTTTGCACTTTGAAACATATATCAAGCTTACGCGTAACTTAATGCATACATTATATTCAAATATAATACAAGGATGAAGATATGCTGGGAATAAACTGAGTTTATCTGTTCAGAGTTGATACAGTATAAATGCACAGCTTTAAATAAAATATAATTATACATACATTCTTATTTAAATTGCAAAATCTCTGCTTATATAATTATTACAATCCAGATCAGTTGGAATGAACACGACTCAGTCATATGAACTATTGCAGTTACAGCAAATAAATCACAATTAAGAATGTTAGAATTTTACTGAGTTTTAATTTTTTTTTTTTTTTTTCAGGTAAACAACAGTATGTCCTTGCCGTCAGCCTCCAATCAGGGTCTGTTTACCTTTTGAAAAGTTTCGATGACGTATCACCAGCCCATATAGAAACAGGTCTGGCTGGAGGACCAGGTCTGATAATGGAGTGGAGCAACTCGAAACGTTTGCTTGCAGTTGCTGGTACTTTAATTAGCGGTCCACCTAATTGCAATGGCGGTGGACCATTCAACAACGTTTTGAAATTTTATACTGACAGCGGAAATTTACTCTATAGTGCTAGAATTCCTCATGATCAGGTATACAATATATAAATAAAAAAATTATTAATATACGATGTAACGGATTATACAATATTCTGCTTTTTTATTCCAGAGTCCTGTATCAGCCATGACTTGGGGTCATAATGACCTACGAATATTTGTTGCGACCGGTTCAAGAGTGCACGTGGCTTGTGTTCAAACTGGAGGAATGGCTAGTCTTCAACTTCTTTGTGGTCTCCGTGTTCAAAACTGTATCAGAAGTGAAGCTCAATTGGCTAAATTGCAATTACCACAAGCCGTCAGAAACCCCATTGAAAGATTATTTTCGCCAACGATAAGAGTGAGATAAATATGATTTATTTGAAGTTCATCAATTCTTTGAATTATTGCAACTTATTATTTATTTTCAGTGTTGCGTTCCAGACAGCACAGAAATTCGAGAGTTTGTGTCTAGACCTCCTAGCTCTTCCACACGTTTACATTGTACCATGATCAGACATGATAATGATTTAGTACCAGCACCTTCTCAAAATATTATTGGAGCTGGACAGGGCTCTGGTTCTGGCTCTGGATCATCAAGGTAATTAATTAACCGAATTAATTGTAGATCACTTCTGATAACTTATAAATATTGTATTAATTTTTTTTTAATTTATTGTTATAGTAATGGTAGTAGTGGAGGTGGTGGTGGGAATGGTGGTTCTAGCACTGGTGGAACTTGCTATACATTGTACCTTGAATATTTAGGTGGTCTTGTTCCTCTTCTAAAGGGTAGGCGAACTAGTAAAATTAGACCAGAATTTGTGATATTCGATCCGCAACTTTGTGGTGAGTGCACATTTCCATCATTGACATATTTTCATCTTACATACCTTAATCATTATCATGAATATTTCTTCTATTTCTACCATTTTTGCAGATTCAGATCTTCATTTATCATCATCCAGCCGCTCAGGTTCTTCTCCAAATCGTCGACCTATTAGATCAGATGACACTTCTGACGACAGTTCTGTGGAAGAAGGCTGTGGTGGATCTCCAAGAGCCCCAAGACGTATGAGACGGCGAAGGAAAAGAGAACAAGCTGCCAGAAGTAGACGCAGGAAAAGAGCAGGATTCTCTGATGAATGTAATCAGGATTCTGAATTGGTGTACACTGATACATTACCTGAGGTGAAGATTTAATTTATTTTTCTACTATATAATATTATTGTTGCATCTTAACACAATGTATTTATTTTTATATTTTTAGGAAACCCGTTTAGTAGAAGTAACATCTAACATTTGGGGTACAAAGTTTAAAATACACGGACTTGCATCGACCGTTCCCGCTAATTTAGGACAAGTTACGTATAAAACATCACTTTTGCATTTGCAACCGAGGCAAATGACTTTAGTAATCACGGAATTAAGAGACGATTTTCCAATAGCACCAGACCCTAATTATAATCCTAATTTATTTTCTGAAGACGAAGAAGAAATTAGTGCAACATCTAGAATTCAGCAACATCAGACTGCTGTTTGTGTAGAGACAAGTTTAACGAGCTCACTTGGTTAGTTCTAAAACTACACAAATTTTGATTCTAGATATACAGTTCTAATTTACATTATTTTATTTTTTGTTAAGCTTCAAGCACGTCTCAACAACCTGTTATTGCTCCAATGACGCCAAGATCTGGAAGATTTTCTCGGTCGAAAAAGTCTAATATGCAACAACCTCAAACACAAATACAAAACCCAAATCCAGTGCAGCCCTGGCGAGAGCAGAGTCGTATGAGGACGAGTTTCCGTATGTCGATATTTCTGAAATGGTGAGTAACTTATAGATAATATAAAATAACACTGTTTTACTTGTTTTTTATTTCAATCTGAAATTGTTTTTTATTCCACAGGTGAATTTTTCTGAAGCCCTCCGCTCATCAACGTCTTCCAGTTCCTCTACCAATAACCAATCATCTTTTTCAAATAATATTCCTCATCATCAAAGTGTAATATCCCATCCACAAACTTTGCCCTATCATGTGCCATCATATCCAAGACATAGCGGTGTTTCACCACTATGCTGTGAAGGTTCCGTACCAAGTTTGCAATCGCCTAGAAATGCAGTGGCTGCGAGCGATACAATTTTTGATAGACCTGCCGCTGAAAGTCCACAGCAGCAGCAAATGATTGTGAAAAATTGTACCCGCTACTACTTTGATGTCTGCTGGCTCTAACAGTGTCATTTGTGGGCGGTATGGAAGAAGGAAAGAGGTAATTTGAATGAATAATTAGCTGATGTATTTAAGGTAGATTATATAAATTTTTTTAAATTTATTTCAGCGAGAAATTAAATCCAAACCATCCGATGTAATTAAATTTATCGACGAAGAATCACCTCTTGAACCACAACCTCCAGGCATACCAGCACATTCGTATTCGCCTTCCACAAATGGTGGTAATCCTAGCAGTTTTGCCATCAATCGATCAGGCATTCCACGTGTTCCCACAGCTTTATCAATAGCACCATTAGCCATGGTTAGAAGTTGCAGCGCTGGTTTTCTGGACGCCGGACTGATGACTGCAAGAAGAGAAGCTCCTAAGCGTTTAGTATTGATCGATAAAGAAAAAAGACGATCAAGAAAACCTGCAGATGCAGATGTTGCAAATCCAAGTTTTGAAAGAAAATGTGTAAAATTGAAATGTTCGGGTAAATCAAGGTCTTTGGACTCTAGTGACATTTTTTCAAATAGTAGATCTTCCCAAAGAAGTGAACAATGTGCTGTGACCAGTAAGGATGAGAAATCTTTAGAGAACGATAAAATAGATTCTGGAAGTGGTGATTATGCGTCGATCGCTGATATGATTTCTGGTGGACCAATTGATATTCCCAAGTAAGTAATATTTATGAATATATTTATGTATTTAATTTCGCGTCGACAAGTTTCCAATCAGTTATAAATGCTTCATAGAGAACGAACTACAACTGAGACGGCCAAATTAAGTTTTTTCACAAATTCTTCGCATTCGGACACGTTGAGCAGTTCCGTGCCTACTACTAGTTATGAAAGAAGAAGCTCTTCTTTGAAGAGAAGTAGCAAGAAAAAATCATGTTCTGCTTGTAAAAAAAGATGAATATTGTAGTTGTAAAAATGCTGATCGACAAGAACCAGGTAAATGCAATTTATACGCATTATAAATTTATTAAAAATATTTTAATTGCGTCAGGTATGACTTAATATGAATTTTTTGTTATGTGATTTTAGAAAGTCAACCAAAGGGTACATTGGAACTATTATTAGCTAGAATGAGGGACTTGGAATCGGCTGTGCCAAGATGTCAACATTCAAGTAACCAAAGCAATAGACATTTACCGCATAGTTCACCATCTTCGCCAGCTCCAAGTAAAAAAGGCAAACGAAACCAGTCTGCTTCTCCAATAAGGTACAAAATAGTATAGAATATATATTGAATGAATAACATATAAGATCAATTTGACTAATAATTTATTTTCTGCAGAAAACATATATTAAATTCTCCATTGCTAAATCGAAGACGTCGTAAAAGCAGAAATACAGAAAGTTCAGACGACGAAATTAACGCAAATGGTGCCTTGCAAATTAATGGTAGTGGTGGTCGCAATTACAGGGATTTAGAAACATTCCAAAAAGCTCAATTAAGACAAAAGGTAAAATATATTATCTCTTACAATTATATTAATGTTAATGCTAATGTTAATTTTTTTATTCTATAGTTGAAACGTGGTAAAATTGAGCCGAATGGTAATAACTTTGGGTCTCCTCCTGCTCCTTTGAGAAGAGAATTTGTGATGCACAATAAAGCACCAATGTGGAATGAAAATAGTCAAGTATACCAACTTGATTTTGGTGGAAGAGTTACCCAAGAATCTGCGAAAAACTTCCAGATAGAATTTCGTGGAAAACAGGTCAGTGAATTTACTTCTTATCACTTCTTTTTTATTTATTATTTTAATACATTTGCGTAAACATTCGATTTTTGTTTGCTTCGTTGTTATTGAATGCTGTGTATTAATTTATCCTATGGAAACTAATAATCTAACAATAAGTAAGAAGTCTTGAGATAGAAAGAAGTTCTACTTTTAAAAAGTTTTACCTTTAAAAAATGGTAATGAATGCACTAATATCATTGGCCTACGGTATGAATAGATTATTTTGCTAAAAAAATTGCTTATTTCGGATTTAAGAATTTTTATCAAATATGGTATTATATAATATTAAAATATTATGGTATAAACTAAAAAGCTTTAATACTAAATTATTTGTAGCATAATAGTTAATGCATGCCATAGTAAAAATGAATGATATAAATTATCTCCTCTTGGTTTATGCCAGGAGGCGTTGCATAATGCGTTGATGAAAAAAATTAGAAAAATTTAGTATACATCGTATAGCATGGTGACTTATTTTTCATTAATCAATTTTTAGTTATTAAATTTGGGATTTCTCAGGTGATGCAGTTCGGTCGCATCGATGGAAACGCATACACCTTAGATTTTCAGTACCCATTTTCGGCTCTCCAAGCGTTTGCAGTCGCCTTAGCCAACGTTACTCAAAGGCTAAAGTAGAAACCTACATATTTATCATTCACAATACTTTAAAAAATCATAAATAGTAAAATATTTCTCATTGCTTCATTTGTCATTAGAATTATACATACTGGGAACCGAGAATTTATATTTTCTATATACAACGTAAACCCATATCAGAAGTCTTAATGCACATTTAGTATACCGATATTTTATTTCAACATTTAATAACATTTTATCTTAATAAGCACACCTTCAGAAAAAAATCTTGCAGTACCTGTTTCCAAATGAACATATACTATTAACGTATAAAATAATATTTTCAAAGTTATGAACTAATATTTTTCAACAAAAACACGTCATATCTCTCTTGAATCCACGATATCATTACAAAAATCTTAAAGATTTTCATATACATAAAAAACTATATATATTTCATGATGTTCTTAAAGACATTAGTTTTACATTCCTCTTCAAGTACAGATCTAATTCTATTGATCTGTTCATACTTAAAATGTACGATATTCAAATAGTACATATTTATTATTATTATTAAACATATCGATAATTTATAAGAATTTGTAAGTAATAAATGATATTAAGCGGATGATAAAAATATTTAAAAGGCGGTTATGAATTAATTCACTTTATATAGCGTGTACATATATTTAGTACATGGCATTTTTCTAGTCAAATATCAAAGTATGCAATAAGTACTTGGAATTAAAATTTACCGTCCATGTGCGATTTATAAATATATATATATATATATATATATATATATATATATATATTTGTAATATTTTTGCAGCCCAATCGTCAAATTATTAAAAGAGATTAAATAACAAAATTAGTTAGTCCATTAAACGTTTCGACACTTGATGTGTGTTATCATTCAGTAATCTAAAAAACATATTACATAAATACAAAGTTGATAATAAATATAAATATATAAAAAGGAGAAAATTATACATACCAAACCAGGAAAAACAACAGAAAAAATTAATTATGATGTGAAATTGATTGAACACTAAATTTGTATAAAATAATAATATACTATTACATTAACAAACGAGAAATTGAAGGAGCTCATATTGCCCTCCTATTTTTTATGTTATTAATAGCGGTGCATTATGGAGGTTGATCAAGGTTACAAAGCAAGTGTAGTGAAGGATTTAATTTTTTATTTTTTTATTTAATCTTTATTTTAATTTGACGATTGGGCTGCAAAAATATTACAAATATATATATATATATATATATATATATATATATATACATTTTTAGCATATAAATCTATATGCTAATTTAAATATGTTATACGTAATTAATAAAGTCAGATTTGTGTTATATCACCTATATTTGTGTTATGTTAATTATATTATTAATCTATCTATAAAACTAAAGAGGCCGAAAGTTGAATAAATATATCACACCTTAATCAATTTTAATGATTTCAAATGAATTTAGTAAATAAATATATATTTATTCGATAATAGGCTTTAAGGGAATTAAATATATTCTGTTAAATCATACATTAATTACGTGAATGGAAATACCTAAAGTATTTTGAGGAATGTAAAAATTATTCTACATGATATCAATTTCTAACTGCGTTTACATATTTTAAACATTCCTCAAACAAAAAGCAGACTTTTTTAACCAGAATACTAAATCAATTTAAAAAAGCTAAATATAAAGAAATACTAAAAACGTAATTAATGGATTATTTTTAATGTACACAGATGTTTGATGTTTTTACAAACTATCCAAATAATTGAATGTGCAAAAATCTGTTGTAAAAGTTTCTTTAAACTTTCGGCGATAAATTCTTCTTGGGAAAATATACTACCCCGTCCGATTGCTCTTAAAAAAATAAATGCATTGACAGAAAGATTAATCAATTAACTGAAAAGTAAAATTAATCGATCTGATTTTATTTACTTTTCAAAATATAATATACTTAAATTGTAAACAAATAAAATCATTTATCAAAGAGTAACGACTCGAAGTCTCCACCGTAAGCACACATCACTTTTGATAGTGTACAATTATTTTATATTTGTTTTTATAGATAAAAATAATTTTGTTGTGTTATGCCATATAGAAACTAAATTATATAAAGAAATCCTTGCCAAACTTTATCTAGTTCAATTTAGTTGAATCTATATTTAAACTGATGTTTTTTGTGATAGGTTTTGTTATTACAAATGCTGTTTAAAGTTATTTGCCTATATTATTAAGTTTTTTCTGGTTAATTTTGCCCTTAAAATTAAAAATATTTAAAGTCCATCGTAAAACTTTAATACGTTTTTTGACCTATATAAAATATTATGTTAGTCTGTATAGTCCATTTAAGATTGTTTGGTGTTTAAATGTTCTAAAACTTCTTGAACTGAAAATACCTATCGTTACTTTATTATATTAATTTCTGAACACCTAGTTCATTAGCTTCATACAACTACTTTATAGTTTTTAGTTGTAAATAATATAAATAATGTTATACAATTCGTATCGAATTTACTGTTGAAGACTTAATTACTTATGCGTTTATAGTCGATTATTATATATTAGTTGATTTTACCATTAACTTTGTCTTAAAAAATTCCTAAATATTAATATTATTGATTCTTCTTAGAAAATTATAGACACATGTTTAGGTGAAAAAAATTTTAAATTTAAAAATTATTACCCATTGGTCTAAGAAGACGATGACACAAAGACTGCTAAGGTTTAGTGTCGTTAATTGAAACCTTAAGCCTAAAAATGATTAAGGACTGATCTCTCGACAAATTTAAAACAGCAGATTAAAAAATAGTTAATTATTAAATTAATATTACATTATATAATACGGCGCGTTTGTATCAGTCATTTTCATAATTTCTTAAAATTTTAAAACAATTAATTTTCAACTCAACTGCTCAAATCACAACATTCATATCATAAAAAAACTTCTATGAATTTCTACCTTATATAGTTTTACCAGTATCTCTGCTTCTTATCTCAAACAACTTAAAATTAATTATAGTATTTTATCTTAAAATAGCAATTCTGTCTTAAGAATTTAGTATTAGTTATGATTTTTGACTCTACGGTATTTCTACCTCTTAAATAACTAATATTATTAATAGATATTATAAAATTCAATAAATGACAGTAACTTATAGTGAATATTACTTTAGCGGATTTAGATTAATGTTATTTGTCGTTTTTCTAATTTTACTGAATTTATTGTTAAAATATTAATAATTTTGTTCAATTTTAAATTATATTATATATGTTATTTCACTTTGTTACTAATTTATGTTACCCAAGTGTAATGTAATGTATTTTTAGTAAGATGGTAAATCGTTACCTGTTTTTGCATTTTTTGTGATGTTAACCGAAAATAATAATTTTGGTACTTAAGTCTTTTACTAGTTAATCTAGTGGTTACCTTCTCCCCTATTTATTTTTTACGTTTAAACTCATGTAATTTAATATATATTATATATAAGCATATGTATGTATTTTTTGCCAAAAAATATTCCTATTTTATTTATTCTGTTTGAGAAAAAAACATATTGTATATTAACACATGTAAAAATGTAAATCCCGATCAACTTATAAACATATTTATTATTATTTATACCAAAAAAATTAATTTAAAGGCTTGTGAGTGGATTGTGGCAATTTCGTAAAAAAGATACACTTTTAGGCGGTAATATGGTTTTTGCATTTGAATGTTAAGTGTACATATGTGAAAAATATTCGCAAATGTTTAGTACTTTTTCTTTTCTAAATAATGCAAATATAAAATATGTAAATAAAATATAAATATCAGTTTTATTCATTTTAAGTTGTAAAAAATATTTTCACCGGTATTAGGATTTATTTATAAAGATTTATATTATATTAATATAATATAATATATTTTCAACAATATTTAACAATCACTTTAATTTATAGATTGTGTAATAATTCCAAGATTCTTATCATTTATTCCAAACTGCTCCATATTTTCTGCACATTTCGTGGTCTCCAGGAACGGTTGTCAAAATTGTGCACACATGATGAGTTTGGCATTCCTTTTGGCAAAAAAATAAATTAGCAAAAATATTAATATCTGATCATTTTTAATTTTATTAAATTTTCTTACCCTATCGCATCCCTTGGCCAACATCAGATCTCCCAATTTGTACTTGTATTCAAAGTATTTGTATGCCAATTTTTCGTCTTTCACCATCTTTTTGATCAAAGTATCTAGATTTGCTGGTGATACTGAAGGAATACCAAAATCATCTTTGAAAGAGTACATTTTAAACCATTCTGGACGACTATCATCACTTGCCAAATTGGCAGCAGTTAAGTTGTAAATCCAAGATTCATGGTTTAGAACATTCTATAAATTAAAATCAATGTGTTAAAAGTCACATGTTAGATGTTAGTATTATTAGATTATTTATATATTATTTATAAGTGAAGCTTATATTTTCTGATAACTTACATATGTTTGTGGTTGGACTTCATAAACTTTATAATTAGGATTTCCGTAACTGTAAGCTGTGATACTTCCACCATTGAAAGCAACGTTGATTGGTTTTGGGTGCCTCGAACCCATATTGTAGAAAACGACAAACTCATCCTCGTGGCTGTGGCCATTGAATTGGGCACTTATTACATCGGAAAATCTATAACAACCTCGGTTTTAGTTATCAGACAACACTTAGATTCATAGTTTATTCTTAGTTTATTTACCTTTCAACGAGTCGCTTGAATTCTTTATCCCAAGTTGTAAAACTATCAGTGCCAGGAGGTATGTGTGCCAAAATGTGCACCTTTTCCTTATTTTTCTCAGCTTGCAATAAAGTATCATGCAACCATTGCAATTGTTCTTTTATAAATACTGGATCGTAGAACAACCACCTGAAATAAAATTTTAAACCATAAATCATCTCATCTTAAAAAGAAAACGTATACGTGTTGATTTTTTTAACACCATACCAGTTGAATGAATAAGCCACATTGTTGTTCAAAGCAATAACTCTGAATCCTGGTTTAACCAAGATTGTGTAATAACCACCATATCTCATAGTTTCTCTAGCTTCTTCTGGAAGCCAGTAGCTCCATTCTTCAGCAACAAAGTCGTATAACCACTTAGTGTTCATAGCTTCTGGTACGTTTTTAGGAGAATAAATATTCAGAGGATGTGGTTCGTGGTTGCCCAAAATTGGAAACACTGGAACATCTCCAAATACTTCTTTCATTTTACCCATGGTGTCTCTAATGCTTTTCTTGTTGCCTTCTAAGGTAGTCTCCCAAATTCCGTGGTCAAGGATGTCACCGGTGAAGTAGATTGCGTCGATTTTCTAAGAATGAAACTTTCAAATATTATCACAAGGCTTGGAAAGATAGTTGAGCCTAGAGCAAAAAGCAAAATGCCAAAAGCTTACACATAATCTTTTCTTTACCTGGTGTTGTTTCTTGACTTGTTCATAGGAGTCAACGATGGCTTCCCAAGGAGTATCACAACTTCTGTAATCTCCCCATTTTCCAGCAGCTTTTTCAGGATTTTCAGCTGGTCCTTGTTTTGCTCTGCAACATACTGGTTCCTTGCAAACAGCAGTTGAACCGATTTTGTAATTTGGATCATAGTGAAGATCAGAAATTTGGACGAATGTTAAAGATGGATCGGTTACAGATGGTGGCTAAAAATAATAGAATAATTTTTCTTTGAAGATAGTTAATATTATAACATTTGTTTATATATTGAGATATATTACCTTGGGTGCCGCAGGTCTGTTTTTATCAATTTCAATGGTCCAATTTAATTCTGGGTTTTCAGAAGGACATTGTGAGTCTGATAACAACATTCCGCAAATCGTATCGGCTTCTAAAGTTTGTTTATTGTCAACTACGTATAATAATGTTGGCTGCAAAATAATGTACCCGATTAGGATTCAAATAGATCAAATTTTATATTATTTTTGATACTTACTGCATTCAAATTTACTAATCCTTCGCAAACATGTTCAGGCATAATTTCAAATTGTGTGCAAATGTCTTTTGCCAATTTTTTAACAAATTCGTCAGTAGCGTTTTCGTTTCTTCTTTTGTTCAGGAGGTAGTTTGCGGCAGATCTACAACCTAAACATAGTATTCCCTAAAAATAAAGAATAAATGTTTTATATTTAGGCTGCTTTTTTAAACAATTATTTTTAATATAATGAATATTTATCCTATTCCAAATTAAAATTACCGTTTCCAAATTTGAGCGGCGCTCATCAACTGGCAAAAATGCTTCTTGTCTAGCTTCATCGGTGAATTTCATTGCAGAAATTAATTTTTGAAATTTCTGTGTTTTTTGACCAGTTAATAAGTAATGATCATATTCTGTTGCAAAGTCTGCTACTACATCATCTGAAATTAAAAAAAAAACTTCAGAATTAGTCTAGTATAATTACAGCTAGTAGTAGTTAGCTGTTCCTATTAATTTGCATAATCATGCATGTAATGACTATTTTAATTACAACAAATGTAATTTTTTTTTTGATAACGTTGATGATAAAATAAAGACTTTGCAAATATACAAAAAAAAGTATATGGTTTGCTTAATAAAAATTAATTATCAATAATGTACATTAAGCATATCTAAAAATCAGATGCAAATATTATTGATAACAATGGTTTTATCAAGTGCTCTTCTGTTCAGTATCAAGTATGTTTTCAATTGATAAAAATTGAAGTGCCTACTGTTTATTAATTAATAAACACACGTGCGAATTTATGCCCGATAAGGTATTTTATTGAATAATAGTTGTTTTGAATTAACAGCTCATTTTTCGATTCATTTGCGTTTTTACAATATACAAAACAACACCCTTAATTATTACCAATTAATTATTTTCAAAAAATATTTAATAGGATTTTTTCGATGATAGGATGATCTTTTACATTCTGAGTTTATACATGTCTTAAGTATAAATTCATAATTAATAATGAAGTGTTTTAAACATCATTTCATTTCAGCAAAAATTTAGTTTCACCCTAACGCCTTGGTTTTCAAACTCTATTTTTGGAAATAAATCAAATATGTTGAAATCATATTAAAAAATAAATGAATAAATAATTATTTTCATGTATATTTTTACATAATATTGTCTATAAATTTGTAGCCTGATAAATAAATTATAATTTTAGTTGAGTATTGATAAAATTATAACTCTGAAAAAAAATCTGGGGACGCAGTAAGAAAAGGTTGGAAACCACTGACACAACTTAACAAAAGCTCATATTCCATATTTGATATTACATATAAAAGTCTTACAGGAAAATTGCTATTATAATACATATATAAGAAACTGTCCTATGCAAAAAGTGTAATCCATAATCAATTGCTCTTCGGACCAATTGTATCGTATCCCTTTTTCTTTTCATAATTTTTAATTTTTGGTAATTTATAGAGCTTATTATATTGTCAATTAATATGATATACTAAAAAATACAGATAAACAGTCAAATTTAAATTCGGTATGGAAAAATCTGTGTCCTTTATCCTTACCTGAAATTCCGGGCAAACGCATCCGCTTACCGGCTGCCGCTTCGCTGCCCGATAAAAGCAGCAAAGACGCAAAAAGCGTCAAAAAAATCGCACCCACCATATTCATTGTAAAATAAAGTTGACCAAAGCCAACACTATTTACACAATGAAAATTTCGACTATCGGAATCTCAGAGCTTGTTCACTTTTATATACCAACTGTTCGATTCGCTATCGGTGTAACAATTATATCTCTAGATAATGAATACTCAATATGTTTTGTTAAGAGTTTTCGAGTACATTAAACAAATTTTATGTACCGTAACTATTGCTTTAAAAACTAAAGTCTAAAATATAACTTATGCAAATAAAATGTTCTGACTATCGGAGTTTCAGAACCTGTTCACTTTTATATGCCAACTATTCGATCGGTTAAATAATTATATTTATAGATAAAAATATATAACTTAATTTGTTTTTATTAAGTGTTTTCGAGTGCAATAAATAAATTTTATAGAAAGACTATTATAGTTGAAGATGAGTCCATTGTTGAATCCTAAAGAGCTCTTCAGAAGCAATTAGCTACTGTTTTTTGTAGAATAATTAATTAAATAATTAATCAAGTTTGATACTTTGTAGTTGATGTACGTCATTAACATAAATCTTATCAAATGTTAATTGAAAACTTAAAAAATTGATAATATGAAGCAATTTGTATGCTATAAACTGCTAATATATGTTAAAAATAAAAGTGTTGATAAAATATTCGATTTGATTTTTACAGTTTTGTAATTTTAAAAGAGTTTTAAAGCATGCAACTTGCCAATGTATCAGATTTTAATCAATACTATTGATACTTAATAAAAAAAATTAAATTTATATTTAATTCAAAATTTGAATTTAAAATCCTGAATTGATTTAAATTAATTTTTTTTCAAAATTATAACATTTGTAATTTTTGTTGTAAATCAGAAATAATTAAAAAGTAAGCTTTTTGTAAAATTTGTGCTAATATTCTTGACTCTATTGTAAGATGAGAAAAATATGATCGTGGCCATAGATAAATAAGATCCTGGCATTTTTTTATTTTACTAATTTTTATTTATATTACTCATTTGGAAATCATTTAGGTATATTTAAATGGAAAAATTTTTGAAAAACTTTGAAAAATAGCTATTTCAATAAAAAAATTAAATATCAGTAAATACTAGTCATGAGCCATCTATAAATGAATTTTCAAAAAAGGCCAAGAATTTGATATTTAATTTTATTGCATTAATTATTATTATAGCATTATTTCCTTGGGGGTACGACTTAAGAAACCTTGCCCTATCCATACACAGGTTTAAATTTAAAAGTTTCAATTTTTTGCTAAGATTAAAATTAAAGTGTTTGCATACAATTGTAATTCATTATCTCCTCTCATTATATTTGCATATTCAAGATAAGGCACAAATTGCATATGTCTTTATTATTAATTATTTCTCCAATTTTTATCAATTTCCCGCTACTTGATAAGCACATTTCATTACGATAAGCAAATCTTAAAGAAACAATATAGATAATAATTACACTCTGATTGATATAATATCGGCAGAATAGATTGCAGATCTAGTTTTTTATTGAATTTAATTTTTTCATGGATTAACCGTCGCGTGATATACGAAATATGAGTGTCAAAGATTGTGTTTATAATTGCGATAAACAATTGGTGATTTTAATTCTTTCTGATTGCTAATCAATTTGTATTTAGGCTTGCAAATTATCGTATCGTAATTAGGAATTTAGTAACAATTGGAAGTTTTATTATCGTCATGAATGATGGTATTAAAAGATTTGATTCATTCTTATTTTATCAGGGTCATTATTTTGGTATATGTCCAAATTCTATAAATAAATGAATTTTGTAAAAAAAAACTGGTCATGCAGTATGTAATTTGATTGGGCGATGATTAATAAGGCAAAAAATTGTTTTGCAATTTGATGAATACTATTTAAATGATGAGGTTATTTTAAAATTCACCAATTTTATAATATTATTATTATTAACACATAATTTATTAATACCAGTTGAGATTTAATAAATTATGTAGTTAGGACGATAGGATTTTGAAACTCTAATTAAAAAAAATCTCTATCAACTCTATTATCTAAATCAATTATTCAAAATCGTCAAAAATTGTCTAGTTGATTTTGAAGTTTCTTATAAAAAATTATAAATTATATATACAAATATGTTTAAA
The DNA here is from genome assembly GCF_003426905.1 of Ctenocephalides felis. Lineage (NCBI taxonomy): Eukaryota > Metazoa > Arthropoda > Insecta > Siphonaptera > Pulicidae > Ctenocephalides > Ctenocephalides felis. The sequence goes on along the minus strand of NW_020539724.1, from coordinate 3,624,830 downwards.
TATGGTATTGAACTTAAATATGGTGTGATGGTTAAGCTCCTGGACTCGTGTAGACTGGGTCGTGAGTCGTGAGTTCAAACTCTTTTTCTACTTAATGCTAAGGAATGAAAAATCAAATTCAAAGTCGTTTTATTCAAAACTTTTATATCGGAGTGCATATAACTGTTGGCACAGAATTGTAGTAAATTTTATCTAGTTTCACCATATCTAACTAAAAAAGAGTGCTTTCATATAAAGTTTGTGAGTTATTTGACAAAATCCAAAAAATGACCCATATTTTCTATTTAATGCTAAAGAATGAAAAATCAAATTCAAAGTCGTTATATTCAAAACTTTTATATTGAAGTGTATATAACTGTTGGCATAGAATTGCAATAAATTTTATCTAGTTTCACCCTATCTAATTCAAAAAACAAGCTTTCATATAAAGTTTGTGAGTTATTTAACAAAAACCAAAAAATAACCCATATTTTCTATTTAATGCTAAAAAATGAAAAATCAAATTCAAAGTCGTTTTATTCAAAACTTTTATTTTGGAGTGTATATATCTGTTGGCATAGAATTGTAGTAAATTTTATCTAGTTTCACCATATCAAACTCAAAAATAGTGCTTTCATATAAAGTTTGTGAGTTATTTGAGAAAATCCAAAAAAATGTTCCATTTTTTTCATTTTTGCTATAGAACGAAAAACCAAATTCAAAGTCGTTTTATTCAAAAACTTTGTTTGAAAATCCGTGGATACATATCTTAGAACATTTTATAAAATAAAATGACCAAAACGTTATACCATGGATATTAAAATAAAAAAATTAAAACAGAAACTTACTTTTTAATAGCTTTATCTACTACAAGTATTGTATTTATACATGTGTCTTGGAAATCTATTATAAAAAGTTATAAATGTGTATATCTACATTAGTGAAAATAAATTGTGTGAGTTTGATGGACAAATTTGTAATTATATATGTATCCATGAAGTTCATTTACTCATTGATAAATATTGAACCAATAAGAAGTATCCACCACAATAGATTTCCAATAAGACTTCTATTAGAACTATTGGTGGGTTTCTTTGCTGATTAAGATGTGGCTTTTCAACACTAGATGGCACTGGGTCACCTTTCAATCTTCAATGTCAAATTGACATTTGTCAGTTTAACGATTTCTACAAACGTGCATGGTGAATATTTAGTAATTATATATGTTACAACGTTCTTGTGTTTTAAGTTCAAAATATTTTAGTATTTATAGTATTAATTACTTCAAAATGGGCAAGCCACGCAAGCCTAAAGTGACTAAAAAATCAAATCAAAATGATACTGATCCTAAGGTAAATTACATGAACTTATTATTTACATCTACTTATTCAAATGATGGGTGATAATTTTCGATTAATGTTTTCAGGAGCATGAGGCAACTATTTCGGTTTTACAAAAATTTAGAAATAATACAGGATCAAAAATTGAAAGTCAAATAAAAACTGAAAATAAAAATATTGAGCAAGATATTGCTGATCAGCCAAAGATTGAAAGCCAAGAGAAAACTGAAAATATAAATATTGAGCCAAATATTGCTGATCAACCTAAGACAGAGATTCTATATGTTAAAAATGAGATTGATGAAAAAACTGTTTCACCAGTTCAGGATAATAAAAAGGCTTTGAAAAGACCTCATGTTAAAGTAGAACTAGAGAGCCCAAAAAAGGAAGGAGACGTCACTGAAAGCAAAAAGGTTTTACTTATACTTTTATTAGCATAACATAGCATAATAGCATTAACAATTTATTTAAGAACTACAGAAGCTTAAGTTAAATTTTGAACTTTTTGTTTTTAAGATCATAAATAATATAATTAACAGTATTTTAACAAACTAAAAAGTTTAAACTGTTATTGTCTCTTTTATTACCTATTATATTAATTGTTATTATTGTATTTCCACAGAGCAATTTTATTGCAACTTGGGAACCTCAAAATTGGAAAGAAGCATTACAAAATTTGGAAAAAATGCGTGAAAAGAAAGGCGCTCCGGTGGATACAATGGGATGTCATATGGCTGCTGATTTAAATGCTGAACCAATAGTATGTTGTTTAAATTTATAATTACTATAAATTAAGTTAAAAAAATCTTTTTTTTAGATAAAGCGATTTCATTTCCTCATTGCCCTTATGCTATCAAGCCAAACAAAAGATCAAGTTAATTACGATGTTATGCAAAAACTTATTAAATTACCTGGAGGTCTGACTGTTGATGTGATAAGAAATATTGATGAAAAAGATTTGGCTGAGTTGTTACGCCCTGTTAGTTTTTACAAAGTAAGGTACAGTTGCATATTCATGGAGATTATGATAACAAATGTTGCTTATTATTATTCATTTATAATAGACTAAAGCTAAACATATTAAATTAGCTGTGGAAATTCTGAAAGATAAATATAATTGTGATATTCCGAAAACTTCAGTAGATTTATGTAAATTGCCTGGTGTAGGACCTAAAATGGCCCACATTTGCATGCAGGTTGCTTGGAATGAAACAACTGGGATTGGTTAGTATCTTTTTATAATAGATATATTATTAATATAAATTTTAGTAATTTACGTTCGAATTTACATAATTTTAGGTGTTGATACTCATGTGCATAGAATTTCTAACAGAATGGGATGGGTAAAGAAACCCACTAAAACACCAGAAGAGACTAGAGTTGCTTTAGAATCCTGGTTACCCAAAGAATATTGGGCTGATGTCAATACTTGGATGGTTGGTCTAGGTCAAACTATTTGCAAACCAATCAAACCTAATTGTAGTGGTTGTCTTAATAAAGAATTATGTCCAGTGGGCCAAGGGAAGAAGAAACCATAATTTTGCCCCCATCAGGTACATTTTTATAATATTTTTATATTAAGAGCTTATAAATGTATGAATTGTTTGATTAGTTTAAGTTGTTTGTTACGATACTTTGTGAAAGGCGTTGCTTTTGTAATAAAAATTTGTGTTAACATGTTTCTTGATCATCCAAAATTGTTCGAAAACAAAAGGGTTCAAAACGGTAACCAGCTCCAGTATAAAATTTACTCATAAATTCAACCCTGAAACATACACGATAATAATATATTAAATTGCATGATTGTTTCCATCACTCAAAGCACCATATTACCAATGCAGACGTAAAGTATGTAAAAAAGCAGATAAGCCTTCCATTAGTACAAGAATTGAAATGGTGAAAGTTGACCAAATGCCAAACATGAAGTATAGCATTACAGAACCATACCAACTTTGCATTTTCAATGCTATTGCCATAAGACTCCATAATACTTCTGAAAGTTCTGAAAAATACTTGAAATATATTATTTGTAAAAAGTAATATTAAAAGTTAAGCTTACGTGAATGTGCTAAAGACAAAGCCCAAAGTCTCAAATAAGAAGCTGTATGTGATACACAATTTAAAACATATTCTACTGTATGAATAGCAGTGTTAATGAATATTTCTGATATTGGGCCTTTTTCTTCTTCTGAAAATTATTTGCAAATATTATGTAATATTTTGGTAATACAAGCAATAAACTCTATTACTATTACCATTTTGTTTTGGACTAAGTCCTTCTCCTTTAAATATATCTTCTTTTTTCTTATAACGCATGTCATCTTCATCACTACTTACATCATAGTTCACAACTTGTTCTGGCATTTCTTCTTCCCAATAACCTTCTCGTAAACGAAAATCTAAATTTCTGTGAACTGCATCAAATCTTGTATTTTCTGCATTATCATCATTTACAATAATAATATCTTCATGGAGTATAATAACATCATCTTGAGCACGATTTTTCTAATATAAAAAACACTTGATTGATTTCTTCTTTATTTTGTTTGAAGTTTCATTGATTAAATGCAAGTAAGCAAAAGTTTACTTTTACTATTGGCAGAAACAACTCTTTTGCACTGACTTGCACAAGAACATGAAATTTTGTTACTTTATTCGATATAAGTTAGTTACCTTGTTATTCCTAGTACATAATAAGTAAAATGGTTTTCCAAAGAGCATTATGGGAATACAACTTAAGGCAATGTACATCAAATATTCTTGAACCTCTGGTTGATGTTTATACATATAGTAACTGATGCATTGAGAATCTGGTGGAGTTGTTTTGAACAAAACCATGTTTATGAAAAGTATGAGGATACTAGGTGCACAATTCGTAGACCAACGGATATCTATTTTATTTATCATATTTATTACATATTTTATTTGAATTAAATTCTATATATTATACCATTAACTAAATTTTGCCATTGGATAAATGATGAAAATAGTATTTAATTTTATAAATAATAATAATTTAGTAAATAAATTACCATCAGTTTTAGAGCTGTATAGAAACCATTTCATTATAATCATTATCGCTAAATAAACGAATAGAGAAGATAGAAATACCATTTGTGGCAAAAATTCTAGGAATATCTTGTACTTTTGACGAAGATGACTAAAATAATAAGAATTACATTCAAATAAATATTTGATATTTATAGTTATATGTGAGATACATACATATGGTTGATTATTCCATTGAAAACGCCGTATAGCATATGTATTATTCCAATTATTATAGACATTTTCATTTTATACGAGTTCATAAATATTATTTTGTTAGAAGCAAGCTACAAAGTTGGATATATATATATATATATATATATATATATATATATTAACATCATGTATTTGAACATTATATATAATTACCATCCAAACTGGATCAATTCCAAAAGGATACGGATTAACATAAGCGTTTGTTTTCGGATCCAAAGTTAGCGTATGGTGCCGCACTATTTCTGTTTTAGGTATATCAACAACCCATCGAGATCCAACCAGATTTAAAGATTTTGAAAAGAAATCGTTGTATATCAATCCAGTGAAAATTGAAAATAGGCCCATTAGCAAAATTATATAACGACCGCCGTACATTATGCAATAAATTTCACTCGAAGGATTTTTTATCTATTTATGAACAATGCAAAAATACATTACATATTAAATCTGTAAGTACTAGATATTATTTTGATATAACTTACTTGAAAAACGCGTTCTTGTCTTATTAAGAATAAAGCTGCTAAAACCATCAATAGGCCATGTCCGATATCTCCAAACATTATTGCAAAAAGAAATGGGAAGCTTATGATAGCAGGCAAAGCTTAAATAATCAATTAATTTTATTATTTTGATACAAAACTTTTTATCAAATAATTATTTTAAACCTGGATTTACTTCCCGGTAGCTGCCTGTTCCATAAGCATCCATTATTATTTGAAACCCTCTGGTAAATTTATTGGTTTTTATGAATGTAGGTGGTTTTTCTTTAGTTTCGACTAAGTTTAATATTGAATTTATAGATGAACTGAATTTCTATAAACAGTGAAAAAAGTTTTATGATATAAATATTTATATTATAAAACTTTTTTACCAAAAATGCTTCTTCTTTCATACCGATCCTTTGACTAAAGCCCTTTGAACTTTTGGTAAATATATCACTGGTATCCAACATTCGGCTACATAACATTTGTCCGTTACATCAACATTGAACTTATTCATTGTGAAATAAATTGCTTTCATTTTCATCACTCTAATTGACCACCTCTGAAGATTTTTTGATATTCGAACGAGCATGTTTTCTCGAAAATCTGTTGATCTTCTTAATACCTTTTATAAAACGAGTTACTTTCATGATTTATTTTATTTAATTAAATTATTTTATTTACCATTTGGAGTTCTCCTATGTGAGCTGTTGCGGTATTGAAAAGTTGCGTTATTTCTTCTTTGCTTGTTGGACAATTAAATAATTTAACATGATATCCAGCACACAATTTTGAAATTCTGTCTTTGAGAGCTTCTCCTTGTGAAAATACAACAAATGCAACTTTTTCTATGCTATTTCCCTTAATAAAAATAAAACAATTTTATTTTTAAAATTTTAATCTATTCGATTTTTAAAATTTAAAAATATTTGAAAGATATCAGTTGGGAATCGTGCTGATTAGTTTTTGTATGATGGTAGAATTCCTGGTCTTGTGACAATATTTAAATTATAAAAAATAATTATGATTAATTTTTAGAAAATCAATTTGATCAATTTTTTTTATCAAAATATTAATAATCAATAATTTGGTAGTGTATCCACTATCTACTAAGTTATAAATATTAAAAATCAAATTCGAATGTATAAAAACTATTTATTTACAGTAATATATTATAATGCTTCATTCATCATTTTACATTATTTTATAACTCAACTTCTTATCATTCTATATGGTCTGATACATTTGAATGTACACACATATTTCTCAAAATCTTAAATAAATTTTATAATTAGTTGCAACTCGATATTTCCTGCATATTAATTGTAACAGTTCCACACTTAACTAAATCAGTATTCACCTAAATTAATAATTACTGTTAACAAAAAACAAATCTAAAAATGTGCAGTCATTCTGTCTATATCTGATAAGTCATATAAAATATCTTCCATTTTTGAGCCTATTTTCTTAGCGACTTCTAATTTATCGCTAGCCGTCAAATTCACATACGAAGTTACTAAATCTCCATCAATAATACACCTGGCTGGATTTGCATGAAGTTTCCTGGACGATTTGTAAGTTCGATAAGCTTTCGGATTAAGACCTGCTAATTGTTGGGTTTGCGTCATCATAGCATTTTGTAGAAGAAAGAGCCTTCTATAACATTTTTCTGGAAGTGGCATCACATATCCCAGACCACCATCTAATGTTGCAAACATTGTAATGTGCCTTCTATCCGATCCTGAGAAATGTTTTCGCGAATCGATGCCATCCGCGATTTTGCATCGTATCCTGAAAAATGCGTTCACGTGCTGGCCTAAGTGGTAATCAGCTTTTCTTAAAAGCTTTTGGCCGCCGCAAGATTCACGTGATTCTGGTTGATACATGTAAGTCACTAAATTTTTATCTACATCAGAAACAAGGAATCCCAATGTTGAATTGTCTACTAAGTATTCTATACTAAAAACTTCAGTAGGTCTATAATCTCTGCTTACCAATGACAGAGTCCTGAATTCATCTTGAAACCGTAGCAAACTTATAGATTTATACACGTCTGCTACTAAAATAAGACTTTTTATACTAAGCATCTGATGTATGTAGATTTGGGTGTCTATAAAAGCAACACCAACCAAGTCATTGTCTTTAAGTTGCCATAAATATATTTTTTGGCCAACAGCTGATACAAGAAAACCAAGAACTTGGGTTATTGCAGTAACCGGTCCCTTTTGATCCTTGGAATATACCAATTTAAAACGATTTTTGGTTAGAGGTTGACCAGGTTCCGGAACGACTTCTATAATATCGTAGATTAAAATACGCCCTCTGGATGTAATATCTTCACTGTAATTATAATTGGAACCTAGAGCTATATATCCTTTGAGACCTGATGTTGTACCTTCATAAGCCAGTGCTACGTTTTTCAAACAAGTAACATGTTCCCAGTCATCAAGATCAGTTTTTGTATTTGGTATTACTTCCCAACTAACTGGTGAAAATAGGCACATACTGAATTTTTCTTGCATAGGGTATAAAAATCTTTCACCCTTGTTTTCTTCAGATAATTCTTTGTCTTCACCATTGAATTTATAATATGATTGTGAAGGTTGACTCTGACTAGTAACAACACAATATGTCTTGGATTCCAAATTGTATACAACAAAATGTGCTGTACATCGTAAAGGAACTTTTCTAACAGGCCATGGAGCATCATATGATATATGAGTGGGTAAAATACAAATTCTAAGTTCTGATTTTGAATTGAGATACACAAACCCATTTGGACAATTCACATTGTTAAATGCAGCCAAAGTTTCTATAGCACCATCACTGGACATGGGATGTGTTCTAACTTCTCCTCTGGCTGTTAAAAATAGCCAAGTGGGGTTTACGCCAGATAAAAAGACTCCATTATATCCAGCAATATTACTAAAATACCGCATTTTTGTTAAATACTGCTTAGATCTACTGTACATATCTTCAGCATCAATTTTGGTCTCTATTTCTACCGGTTTTGGTAATATTATAGCATGATTAATTTTTCGGAATCTAAGCTTCAAATTTCCTTTGGGATATTTATAAACGTGGTACAATAAAATTTCATGATCCAATCTGATTATCAATGTTGGTCTGCTGCCATGATTACCTAAAGCAACCATCAATATCTCCTTGATTCCATAATCTAAAACTGTGCTGCCAAATGATTGTTCTTGAAATGTTACTACATCCTTGATCAATGGAACTGATTCCATTGAATCTACTAACATTTTTAAACCTTGAGCTGCATGTCGAATGAGAAAATTTAAACGTAAATCAGGCATAGAGTATATTTCTAAATTTCCAGTGTCTCGAACTACAAACAACCAATATGAAGGTTTCACTTCTTGCAAATGTTTTCTCCACCATGATGTATCAATTGAAGACGAAGCAGGCATATGCTGGGCCATATCTGCCAATGTGGGCAACTCATATTTACTGGCATCAGCATATAATAAATCATCTTCATTTTCTGGTTTCATACTTGGCTTTTTATTGGTCCTTCTGCTCTGAAAAGTTGGTGCACTACTGAAATCATCATAATCACTCAGAGTATTAGTAAACATTCCACTTATATCTCTATATAAACTCATACACAAAACTCTAGGTACAGCTCCAATAGAATTTTTATTATTGACAAGACGTGCAACACCTCTGACATCACGCAATGCCAATGTAATAACTTGACCTTGTTCACTTAAGATGCATAAATAAGGATCAGATGTACAAGCTTGTATAATAGAACATCCTAAATCTAAAGGAATATTTTGTAACAACCTGGAACCTTGAAGCAATCTTATACTTCTTGTAGTGACTTGTACAATATATTTGCAATTTCCCAAGTTACCAGCAAAAACGGTCGGTGCCCTTGTCTGAAAACCTGTATCATCTATTTCATTAATCTCACTGCCAGTTTTAAGAATCATAGTTGTTGTATCATGACTTAATATCATAAATGCATGACTTGCTTCATTTTCAGTCATTTTATCATCACTCATTACAGTCCACATATCCACTATGCCTTGCAATGTAAATGTGGTAATGATATGTTGTTTAACAGATCTTTGCAAAACACACAAGGCCCCATTTTTCCCATGACCTGATGTTGTTACTAATTCAATATCAGGGTCCGGTCCAGCAAGTTCATCATTAGTTACAGCAGGTTCTCCAGGTGCTACAGAACCTACAGGACCAATGTTTAATAAACTGTCGCAAACTTCAAAAACATAACTAGCTAATTGCATAGCTGTTTTAGTTTCTGTTCCATATACTTCAAATTCTAAATCCCCGAACATCTGTGGATCTTCAGTATCTAATCTTCTCTTCTTTGCTGAGACTTCTTCAGTTTCATCATCTTCTATAGATATTACTGTATTTTGTTGTTTCTCAGTAAATCTTAATAGAAGAGAATTTCCAAGTCTAGAACCCAAAAACAAGTAACCATCTTCCACGACACAAATACAAGTGGTTAAAACACTAGATGCAGCTCTTGCAAAATGTAAACCCCTTACGGAGCGCATACTATCAGCAAAAAGAGATACAACATACAACTCACCAGAGCTTACAGATAGCACCAGTCTTTCAGGCGATATAAAAACACAGCAAGCACGCTCTAAGCTGAACTTCACATTATCTTGAGGCTTCAATGGAAAATTGGTGCTATGATCTGCTATGTTATTCACACTAACTCCATATGGGGGTACAGATTGATTAAGATAGATCATAGAGTTAACAGCCAAGACTAAGCAGCCACCAATGGGTTTTGGAACAGCTACAATCTGGCAACAATCATATGGTAAACCTCCCAAAGACCAAATTATAGGATGTACTCTCTGCTGCACATTTATACTTATTGCTGCCATGCAACAAGTGTCTGTACGAACAGCTATCCGGCCAGGAAATGTTTTTACTGGTTCATAAAGTATATTTAAAGTAGGTTCATAGTAACCATGTAAAAATTGAATATCAATAACATTATCAATTTTTTCATCTAATTCTTTAAGTTCTATCATATATGAGGCTAAAATAGAGCATTTACTTGTTCCGCCAGTTACAGGATTTTGTACTGGCTTTGCTTCCATGGTATCCATTTCATCCAAAAGACTGTCTCGATGGAAAGGTAATACAACCAATTTATTTCCATAGATAAGCATGACTGCACACCGATTATCAGGATCAACTCTCACAGTTGGAATATGTTGACAACTTGTCCAGCCATTTTTAATATCACTATCTTCAAAGTAATGAAGAGAAAGAGTTCTCAAAGAATATGTTATCATATCCATTTGCACAACAGCCAATTTAGCTTCTCTAAAGCTTAATAGAAGTGCATCAGTCTGGCTTCCTGATAAGCGTACAGCTTGCAAAGACATGATATTGCCAAACAATTGAAAAGATGCCAGGCATTCTAGCCTCATTTTTGGAGGACGTGCATATGAGTATTTCTCTTTGGAGCCTGGTTCCACGTCCGGTATAATACGAAATACTTTCAGAACATTTGCCCCTGCTGTTACTAGACATTTTTCTCTTTTGTTATAGAAGTGGCAAGTTATACAAAATTCTATTGCTGTGGAAGGGTGAGTTTGTTTACATATGGAAAACATGTTTTAGTCTTTACTGAGTAACGTAACACATTAAAATGTACAATATAATTCACTGTTACTTAAAATACGATACTTAAAAATGCATTTCTTAAGTAGTTTATTGAAATTTCATTTTTTACAATCTTTCATTTGACAAAATGCATTTTTAACCTCAAATTGATGAGAAACGCCGAAACAAATTTTAAGTTCTGACAGATACGTACGACACCAACCTAACAGGCATTTAACTCATGTGCAATAACTTAACAAAAAAAATCTGTATTGATTTGAAACCAGTATTGATTTTTAAATGGTTCAATACTTTTTGTAGTGTGTTATGTGAAAATCCTGCACAGACTGTTATTTTAACTTTTAGTTAAAATTAATCCTCGTAACTTAATATACTTACAGAATCCATTATATTTAACTTACAGTTATAGGGTCTTCCAGAATACTAGATTCATCAGCTTGTTTTATATAAGCATTGCCTCGTGAGATCCTCCAGAGGATTTTCTCAAAAGATAATACTTTATCTTTATTTATGACACCAGTCATAAATCCAAGATGACCCACTTGCTCCTTGGTAGTTTTGCGACTTTCTACATCACGGCTATTGGATTTGTTTCGTTTTGAATTATTGGTGAATCTTCTAACTATTATTGGTTCTTGAAAAAGATCCTAAAGGATAAAACTCAAATAAGAGATAATATAGGATTTTTTAATGCCTTTGTACGTACTTTTGCATAATCAAACACCGCTTGCATTTCTCGTAATTCAATTAAATTTTGTTTGATTCCAATAAGGCTGTTGGTAGATTCAACTAGGGCGGCTTCAGCCTTATTAATTGCAGCCTTGAAAATATTATATTTGAATTATAGTAACACGATTTATGAATCAAAATGTGTTATATATATTGGAAATTTTAAATATATTTTTTTTACACCTCGTAAACAGGGGCCACTTTTAATTCTGGGGTTTCTGGTTCCGGAGTGCATTCCGGAATCGGAATTTTTTCATTTATTATTGCATCCCGCATGTAACGTATTTTTCTTTCAAATTCTTCGCATCGTCGAACTTGATGGACAAATTTTCTTCTAAATGAATTTACTCCGGCATTCAACTAGTATATAACCGATTTTTTTTAAAGGATTCATATAATTTAAGTTATTTTATCTGGAACTTACGTCTTTAAATTGAATTAGACCTTTTTCTCCGAGCTCAGCTAAAGATTGATAAGTTGCCTCTTTTGCAATAAACAATTGGCAAAGAACCATAGATTCGCTCCTAAACATTTTTTCTAAAAATTTCTAACTATTCACTAAATTAATTGAAATTATAATGTAAGATATTTGACATCTTTTGTTTTTTGGAACTTGGTGTTTCATTTGTTTGAAAAAGTGATGAACATTACACATTTTTGTATCTATGTATTAAAATTTATTATTAATTTGTAATTATATTAACCACTTTTTTAGTTGGTTTTTAATATTTTAGGATGTTCGATAAGATCATGAACTTTATTATCGTAAAAGAATTCAACAATAACTTACAAAGAAACCGCTTGACCGATCTTTACCAAAAACTAAACAGTACGATCTGGAATGTTTCCATCGTCTTTTAAATTTTCAAAATCGGTTCAGGAAAACATAAACTTCTCTTTCGGGAAGTTAAAAATGGCCAAGTAGTGATTCAGTTGTTTTTTCAGTTTATGAAGGTCGATAATATATTTTTGTAACAATAACCAAAACATTCTTAACATTGCAAAATTACGTGATAACCATATGCAGTCGCCTCATTAATGCTTTAGATAAGAATTATCTAGAACATTTTCCTGGAATTATACAAATTATGCAAAAACAAAAAAAAATACTATAAACGTTAAATATTTTATTTAAAATCTTTCCATATAAAATAGCATTAGAACTTGTTTTATAAAATATTTTGCATTAAAGTTGTGTTTGTTTGGATAAAAATTATGTACAATTGGGTTATCAATATATTATAGCGGCCACCGTTTATGACCCCTGATTCCATATAAAATAGCATTAAAACTTATATATTATATTTTGCATAAAATTATGTTTGTTAAAATTGTATTATCAATATATTAGAGCGGCCATTGTTTATGTTCCTCTGACCTCTGATCTTGAGATAGGTGCTGATATTAACAAAACAGGTTCCTCAATTGGCTCATTGTATCTTCTGGAGAAGTGACCTTATGACCGATAGTCTTAGGATGATAATAAATTTCGTGATCGTTGCCTCCTCTATCCGTTTTATCTCCGAAAAAGTGGATTTCCGGAAATTCCGTCAAGAATTGGAGGCAATAGGTTTTATCCCAACCTCGGGGAAAAGCGTCGAAGCTGATTTGGCCCCCTATACTAAAGGAAAATCCTAAATCTGGAAATTGCTTGTGAAGAGCTTCTATAAATTTCACTCGTACTCTGTGTTTAGCATCGTACTCAGCAAATTGCCGCCTTTCTTCCACAGAACAAGACCGACCCACTGGGCATATATTGAACATACCAGCTCGAAATTCTATAAAAGTCCCTCGTTTAAAAGGCAATTTCAACTCCGACATGTATTTAAGAACGTAGTTAATAAATTCTTGTAACTTCTCTTCTCCGACGTGCTTTTGGATGGAAACTCGTCCAATTTCCACTCCATTCTTTATCTGAATCAACCCGTTTTCGGGGAAAACGTAATCGAAATTTTTCAAAACGTTTTCTCCATTCATTTGTTCCTTCATTTTTTCAAGGTCAGAGCCCCCCACCAGACCTATTGTGGCCTTTGGTTTTATTTCTTCCAAAATAAATTTTTCCATTTCGGGAGTTATGACGCATCTCGGAGCGGTCAATGTTCCGTCGACATCAAATAAAACTATTTTTTGATCTCTTGAGGCCATGGTACCTGGAAGGGATTGTAATTGCAGAAACTATATTAGAAAGTGTATATCCCACTCTTTATAGACGAGGCGCTGGATGGAGTTTGCACGAAAAATTTACTAGGAAGTTTTTTGATAGAAATAAGGTTTTGGGTTAGAGATGAAAATTTAAATCCCACCCTCTAGACACCCTCTTCCAATATATTGAAAAAAGTTTTTGAATTAAAGATTAGGATTGAAACCCCATTCCCTTGACCTCCCATTCAAAATTGGAGCCCTTGGGTTTAGAATCCATTCAAATATTGAAATAAGTTTTTTTATTGGAGTTTATCCCACTTCCTTGACGTCGTTTCAAAATTTATGGTGTCATTTTTGGCAATTGGAGCCCTTGTGTGAGGTTTAGAATTCTTTCATCTAATGGAATAAGTTTTTGAATTGAAGATGAAGATTTAAATCCCCTTCCTTGACGCCCGATTCAAATTTATGGTATTATTCTTGGGCAATTGGAGCCCTAAAAGTTTAGAATTCGTTCATGAAATTTGAATTGAACATGGAGATTTAAATCACAACCCCTTGGGGGCCGTTCAAGTATTACGTAAGCACTATAGGGGGGCGGGGGGTTATTGATTTGTTTATTTTGGGTGACATGGGGGGCAGGGGAGTCTAAATGGTGATTACGTCATAGGTAGTATTTTTATTTTTTTACATTAATTGCAAAATGTTTACGTAAGCATGGAGGTAGGGGGTAAGTGCTTTGCTTACTTTTGCTGACAAGGGGGATGGGGGGGGGTAAAAAATTGTAATAAACCTGCTTACATAATACTTGAACGACCCCTCGGTGCCCTCTTCAAATTTATGGTGTTTTTTTTCACAATTCGTGCCCCAGTTGAAGATGAAGATTTAAGTCCCCTTGACGCCCCCTTCAAATTTATAGTGTTATTTTTTCGCAATTGGTGCCTCAGTTGAAGATGAAGATTTAAGTCCCCTTGACGCCCCCTTCAAACTTATGGTGTTATTATTGGAGCCCTAGTGTGGAGTATAGAATTCCTAACAGGGGCCAATTTAAATTAGCAGGGTTAATTAAATTTTGGAAACCGGCGAATTGTTTGGGAGGTCAACATGAAGAATATTTCCCCCTGATTATATTTTTATTTCGAACCGCGCCAGCGCCTGGTCTAATTTAAGTGGATTGAGAACCAGTTGATAATATATAAAAAAAAAATAATAATGAGCTGGTAGTTGTATATATAAGTAGCACATAAAAAGCATTTAGAACTCTTCACCATGCAGTACACTTTAACCTGTTTGAATATATTTTTCGCATGGTTTTTTATATTAGCCAAAACACAGCTAACATCAGGAAATACAATTAAAAATGCAGTTATATTATTAGGTTCGTGAATTTTCAATAACATACCCTTAAAATTCCTTTTGAACAAGCCGAGTCTCTTGACGTGTCAAACACTGTCGTACATCGATGATTAACTGGAGGTTTTATCACTAATTTTTATATCAATATAACTACATGACAACACTTATACTGAGAATGCATTTACACTTATTAATTTTGATTATTTCATTTTAATTTAGCTGACGACGGCGGATTTGAAATTGGTGCTTATAGAGAAAAGATTTGTCAAACTCCTAACCTAGATGCTTTGGCTAAAAAAAGTTTGATTTTCAATAATGCATATACATCGTCTAGCAGTTGTTCTCCAAGGTAAAATATTTACAAATACAACTTTAAAAATCGTAAATACTGTATTATATTATTTTTTTAGTCGTGCTTCTTTGTTAACTGGACAACCAAGCCACCAGAATGGAATGTATGGATTGCACCATGGGGTACATCATTTTAACTCATTCAGTAACATAACTAGCTTACCAAATCTTTTGAGAGAGAATGGAATAAGAACCGGTAAATAATATATATTTAGTACTTTATATATTTATTGTATGTGACCACAATCATGGTTATTCAAAAACCTGTAAGAATTTTAGTTTTACTACAGCAATTGTTTTCCAGGCATTATTGGAAAGAAACATGTGGGTCCAGATGAAGTTTTTAAATTTGACTACGAACAAACAGAGAATCAACATCCAATTAATCAAGTTGGACGTAACATAACATTTATTAAATTATTAGTACGAGAGTTTCTGAAACAAAATGATGGAAAACAGTAAGACTATCAAATATGATTTTGGTGCAACAGGATTTCAATAATACTTCTTATTACAAGTGTTCTTGCTATTTTTCAGGCCATTCCTTTTATATGTAGCTTTTCATGATCCTCATCGTTGTGGTCATGTTACTCCACAATATGGAAGTTATTGTGAAAGATGGGGCTCTGGAGAAGAAGTAAGATGAATAATAATTGTAATAAAAATTACACAATTTTGATCTATTTATCCTATTAGGGTATGGGAGTGATCCCAGATTGGCATCCAATTTATTACCAATGGGATCAGCTGGAATTACCTTATTATATACCAGATACCGAACCAGCTCGCAGAGATTTAGCTGCTCAATACACAACTATTTCTAGACTTGATCAAGGTAGAGACATTTTATAATAATTATTATAAATTAATTTATTATTATAATAATTAGTTATTCTTTCTAGTAACTTAAACTGTTACATTTTCAGGTGTTGGATTGGTTTTGGAAGAATTAAAACAAGCAGGCCATGCTGATGATACTTTAGTAATTTACACATCAGATAATGGCCCACCAGTTCCTGGTGGTAGGACTAATCTTTATGATTCAGGAATGGCTGAGCCAATGTTTATGTCAGCCCCTGGTCAGAAACGTAGAAATCAAGTAAATACTTCATAGGTTTCACATATAAACTAAACAAGTCTTTGTGATGACTGATGTTTTTGTGATTTAGGTTACATATGAATTAGCAAGTCTTTTAGATGTAACACCAACCCTGCTAGACTGGTTTAATATTTCAGAACCAGGAGTAAGCAGACTTGAAACTAATGATGTAAATGTTGGAAGAACTTTGACTGGAAAAAGTTTACTTAATTTGTTAAATGAAGGTATTTGTTTGAGTGTTAAACATATATAAATGTGTGTTCCTATTGAATTTTTTTTATAGAACCTCCTGAGAATCCAAATGAGGCAATATTTGCCAGTCAGACACATCATGAAGTCACAATGTACTATCCAATGAGAGCAATAAGAACCAAACGTTATAAATTGATACACAACTTGAACTATCAAGCACCTTTTCCCATTGATCAAGACCTTTATGTATCCCCAACATTTGAGGTATAAAACAATTATTATAAACAAATTTTGAAAGACTATGTTAAATTTTGAAATCATAGGATATATTGAATCGAACAAGAGATAAAGATGCTTTACCATGGTACCGCAATCTTAAATCATACTATAATAGGCCCGAATGGGAATTGTATGATGTTAAGCATGACCCAGAGGAATTGAGGAATTTGGCTGGAAAGCCAGATATAAAGGTTACTAATGCATAATAAGAACTTAAATTAGTAATGCAGATATCAAATTCATTATATTGTTATAGGATACATTTGAAGAACTGAAGAAGAGACTACATTCTTGGCAGCAACAAACAAATGATCCCTGGCGTTGTGCTCCACATTCTGTGCTTATGGACACTCCTGGTATAACTGCAGAATGTTTGCCACTATATAATTGAAATTGGAACAAAGCTTAAAAAAAAAGATCAAATTAAGAAGGTGTGGGCCATGAACAGTTTACTGATGAACAAATAATACATTTAGAAACATTTTATATGAAATTATTTATTATAAAATATTTGTTTCAAAGCATAATTATTGAAGTATATTATTTCGTTCATATTCTTATTGTACAGCAGCAAACTCAAAGAGATTTATGTTCAATGTAACATATTTTATGATTGACATGATACAGTTTAACAAATTATTTGAATCTTTTAAATGCATCTTAAATTATGATTCATCACTGTCTCCAGGTACATAATCTTCATCATCATCATCGTCATCATCTAAATCCAAATCATCAAGATTTTGGAATAGGGATTCATCAACTTTAACAAAATCAGCACCTGTAGAATAAAAATTAGATTTACATTCAATGTGAAAAAAAGAGATGAATTTACATACCTTCTTCCAGAAATTTGAGATCAGATTCATTAAGAGTGGTATCTCTTAAGAATAGCTCTTTTCCTGTAAGTTTTTTACTGTCTTTTAAATCTTTATCTCGTTTACTGGTTATGCCTGTATCTAATTCAAAGGCTGTTCTCCACTTTAGGAAAGTTTCTACGGTCACACGTGTTCCTTCAAATCTTTTCTACAATAGATAGGGCATAGATAAGGAAATAGGGATTAAAATATATTATTCGAATACAAAGTAAATGACAATAGTATATTGATTTACTCTTTCTGCTTCTTCTTCTGCTTCTCGTTTTCTTATAATTCCTTCTTCACGTTCTTTTTTTAAATTATCCCATTGAACATTAAGCCATTCTTGACCGGTTGATACTAAGGTAAAAATCATTACCATACCTAAATTATTATTTGCCTGAAATAATTATGTGTCACCAGTTAAAATATTATGAATATTGCCTCAAAATGTTATTACCTCTTCTAACATATGTTGTTTAAGTTCATTTTCATCAACATCTTCAAAATTTTCAGTATCTTCTATTTCTATTTCTGGAGGTGTATCAGGATAAGTTTTGGTGTAGGTAAATATAAGTGAACAAGCTAATCCTTCAGGTGACTCAGCTGTGTATTCCTCAGATTTTATAGGTACTTTGAATTTGTGAAAAGGTTCTTTATCTAGAACTGAATAATAATTATGTTTATATGAATATTGATATATAATATATAACCTAAAATTCATACTAACTTTCCAGGTCCCCATAGTAAATAGATTCTAAAGCCTCTATTTCGTTGCATTGCTCTTCGTGATAATTCATATTTTTTTGTTAAATTATTAATCAGCAAATGCTCATAATGGATTTATAGGTTGTTATGAAAGAATAATATAATAAAAATACAGACAATGAATATGTCAGAGGAATCAAATGTGCAACGATTACGTTTTTTTTAGCTAAAGTTTTCAAATCTCCCGAAAGTCGATCGAAGAAAATGAATTTCATTTTATTATGTTGACAGCCCTGTGGCCCTGTGGAATAACTTAACCTAAAAATGTTTTGATGTGTTATGGAATGCGTTTGACTTATTTTTATAAATAAATTATGTAAATACAGTGAAATGACAGGCAAATAAAGTTATATTATTGTTTAGTTGTTAATTTAAGTTTAATTGTGCAAATATAATTAATTCATCATTATGCAAAACATCAAGATGTTAAGATCGTTTATTCCAATAAGCAACTTCAGTATAAAACCAGTAAGCCTTTATATTTCTATTTCTATTATAAAAATAATTTTACTAACTAATAATTATTGATTCAGAGTTTGCCAATTTTGTGCCCGACTTTAAAATTAGTGCAAGACTTTAAACCTGAATATAATGTCGTGCTTAAACATAGAGGAATATATACATCAAGTATAAAATATACAGAAAAAAATGATGAAGGGGTTTTAAAAAGAATTTTGAAGAAAATGGGATGGATGGATATTTCACGAACGGTAAGTCTTTCATTAATTTATTAAGAAAATTGATTTGAATACACAAACGGATAAGAATTACAAGCTATACACTTAAGGGGGTATTCTAGTGTAGAAGAATAAATTTTAGATAAGACCTTATACTTAAGAATTACAAACTATACACTTAAGGGGGTATTCTAGTGTAGAAGAATAAATTTTAGACAGGACCTTATACTTAAGAATTACAAACTATACACTTAAGAGGGTATTCTAGTGTAGAAGAATGAATTTTAGACAGGACCTTATACTTAAGAGTTATAAACTATACACTTAAGGGGGTATTCTTGTGTAGAAGAATGAATTTTAAACAGGACCTTATACTTCCTTATATATTATGTAGAATAAGGTCTATGATTTTAGGTCATTTTTACTTACTTTTTTACCCTCGTAGAAAAAGGGCGATCACTTTTTTTTTATAATTAATCAACGTTACAAGAGTACTTAAGTTAAGTTAATTAATTAGTTAACTTAAGAGTAAATAAGTTAATGATTTTGAAAATTAGCAGCTGTTGTAGTGTTCCAAAATATTGACATGTAATCGTTGCCACGTTTGCAGCCCTTCTATTAGAAAAAAGAAAAAATATTATTATTCTAGAATGATGTAGCAATGGTATATACATGGATTAAGTTAAGAAATAAATTTTGACTGGAAAAATAGTGACTGGACAAATAGGAACAATTTCTTTCTGTAGTCTCTGCAAATTTTTTGAAAGTATTAATAATATAAGTTTGCGGATGAGGCTGGTATATGCCAGAAAGAAGTCTATAAAGAAAATTTCAAGTGAATTGGTTCAGTAGAACTCAAGAAATCGTGAGCCTCGTATTGAAGAAGACAGTTTTGAGAAAAACGTGTTTAAAGTTTTGCAAAAGGAAGGAAACAGTAGAGGATTATCATGGTCAAACAGCTGTATCTTTAAAATTAATATAAGTTTTAAAAAATTCTTTGGTACACATATTCTTAAATACTTAAACTTTGAAAATATGAACTAAAAAAAACGATTTTTATGAATTTTTACACTAGAATACCTTCTTAATGAAGAAAGCTAAATATACTTCATTTTTAAAGACAATACATACATCAAATTGGTTTTGATTGGTTATTTGATAACACTTTTCAAATAAATTTTTCATTTATCCATGATGCTAAGAGAAAATTATAGAGCATTACAACAAAATATAAATTATATGGTGATTCAATAAACCTATAATTTATCTTTGCAACAATATGCTTTATTTTTAAAGACGATTTCATTTTCAAAAAGAAAACTATTATACCTTTATTTATATTAATAATACATATATAAAATTGGTTTTGATTGGTTACTTGCTAACACTCCCAATTAAAATCTTTTTTTTACCCAAGATGCTGATAGCAAATTATTAATCATTACAACAAAAGAGTGATTCAAAAAACCTATAATTTAACTTTGCAACAATTATTAAAAGATTGTTTTAAATCTAGTGAATTATAGAAATTTCATTATCCAGGTGACTTTGTGTAAGTATTGCTTTTATATGTTGTAGCGCAGGAAAGTTACATCCTATCTGATGTACGAAAGTGTAGCAGATAAAATTGATTATGAATATTTTTTTAAAGTATGTAAGATGCCAGATACTTTCAATTCATGGTTTCTTATAACCGAACTTCATGTCTGGATGCTGCTAGTTCGTGCAATGGCTGAAGGATGTGAGAAAGGAAGTATCGGTAGAGAAATGAGAAATGATATTGTTGAGGCATTGTGGGCTGATGTTGCAACTAGAACCAAACAATTTAGGGTAAACTTGATTCAGAAGCAAATGAATAGCTTTTCAGTTCCCTGAAAGTGAAATTGACATTCTTATTAGAAATGTAATTTTCTTTTGTAGAATGTCAATAGCCGTGGTGTTAGAGAACAAATTCAAATTTTGTCACAACAATTTCAATATGCCTTAATTGGTTATGATGAAGCACTAGGTTCAAATGATATGGTTTTGGCTGCTGCTATTTGGAGGAGATTTTTTGAGCAGAGATATGTTGATCCTGAAGTTGTCGAAAAACTAGTCTTATATGTTAGAAAACAGGTGAAAATTTATAATAATAAAATATAGTACTTATATAGTAATTAATATTTTATTATTATAATGCATTTGTTTATAGCTTGCATTATTTGATAAAATAACGAGTGAGGAATTTGTGGAAAAACGAGACTTGGAGTGGATTGCATTAGATGGTATTTCGTAATTGATTAATTTGGTCACTTTGGTGTCGCCTGCTAGCAAAAATTAATAGATTTTAACTTTAATTTCATTATGATGAGTTACTATTTATTAGATATTAAACATATTGAATTGTACATAATAAGAATAATTATAAGATAATAAATTATATTCAATAAAAATATATAGATATCTTTATTTCACTTTACAAATAAGTTTTTTTTACTAAATTGTTTTTTTTCGTATTTTTCTAAAAATATTTGATTTGATCCTAGCTTTTTCAAAGCGTTTACATATTTCCAACATAATGATTTATTCTAAATTTATAATAACTTAACAAAAATGACTTTATAATAATAAATAATTGGAAATTACAATAGCTCCTAGGACATATATATTCAAATGCTGAAGAATGCTTGATGATGATTTGATGATCTGTAATAAATAATTTTCATTTATTGCAAGAATGTTCTTGAATCCATTACTTTTTATAATAACTTACATTTTTGCACTGGATGAGATCTGATACAACTGTGGTAACTATTGCGCACAAATGATTTTTAAGACAGGTTTTATCACAGCCTTTTTTTAATTCAGGATCAGCACGTTTAACTTTGTATTCAAAATATTTTTTTCCAAGTTTATTGTTGGTTTTCATATTCAATACAAGCCTGTGCATCTCTGAACTGTTCAATGAATTTAAGCCAAACTCTGTCTTGAATGAACCGTACATTTGTTTCCATTCTGGGTTTACAATAGAATTTTTATTTGCCTCGGCTAAATCGTAGTACCACGATTCAATATCGACGATTTCCTGAATAAATATATATTGAGGTAATAATTGTATATACATTTGTTACTAAATACTTACAAAATTTGCTGCGTTGACTTTATAAATTTTATAATTCGGATTTCGGTTAACGTAAGTTGTAATACTTCCTCCATTGAATGCAACATTAATAGGATGTGATGAATTCATAGAATCATAGAAAATCTTAAATTCGTCATTATGTGTGTGGCCATTGAATTGTCCTGTTATTATATGCGAAAATCTGAAAAAAATAGTGCATTTCCCCAAGTTATTAATAATTCACATTTTGAAACTATAAAATTATTTTTTATTACCTTTGGATGATGCGCCTATATTCTCTGTCCCAAGTAATGAAGTTAGTGGGTTCACCAGGAGGAACATGTCCCAAAATGTGCACTTTTTCATTAGTTCTTTCTGCTTCTAACAGAGTATCATGTAACCATTGCAATTGCTTTTTGGGGAATGCAGGATCATACAGTAACCACCTTGGTATTAATACAGATTTATACAAACAGTTTATTCAGACGTAATAAAATATTTTGTAATTGACTTACAAATTGTAAATATAAGCCACATTATTATTCAAAGCTATGACTCGTAGTCCAGGTTTAGGTTGTACAGTATAATAACCTCCATTTCTAATTGTCTCAGCAGCTTTATTAGACATAAATAAGCTGATCACATCTGCTGATGCATTATATAGCCATTGGGTGCTAACCGTATCAGTAACATTTGTTGGAGAAAATCTTGAAAATAAAAGAAATATTACTTATATAGATATCCTACAGTTTGAAATTTATGACATGTCTATTTTCATTATTGCTTACAAATTGGCGGGATGTGATTCATGATTACCCAAAACTGGATATAATTTAGGAGCTAGTGGATAAATAGCAATTAACACTTCTTTCATTGTTTTTATATTGCTTTCGGTCGATGTTTCCCACATGGCATGATCTATCATATCTCCAGTAAAATAAGCAATATCGATATCCTATTGAACAAGGAGAAAATATTAATAATTTAAATATTTAAAGTAGTTATCCTTATACCTTGTCCTATTTTTGTGCAGCAATCATATATATGGTTAAGATATCTTAACAGTTCTATAAGAAACTAGAAAGCAACTCAACGATTGACCTATCTATAATATGTTTTCATTAATAGAATTAACCCTAATCCTGATGATATATTTTTATTTCAAAGGAGCAATACCTGGGAAAGTCTTTTTTGACTTGGAAACACATTTTTGAGTCAAATAATTATAACTAATAAATATTTTATTATTACCCGGTGTTTATATTTTATATGCTGAATAGCATCTTCCATCGCCTTCTTGGGCGTATCGCAGCCCCTGTAGTCGCCCCACTTTCCTGCACCATCCTCCTTGTGATTAGGAAGCCCTTGATCATTCCTGCAGCAGGCTGATTGTCCACATAATGCATTTTTTCCTTCTTCATACTTTGGATCGTAATGTATATCGGACAAATGGAGGATGTTGAATGTTATATGGTTGACTAGATTGGGTTTTGGCTGGAAATAAATACCATTAAATTGTGAGGATTTGTTGATTAGAAGAAGAAACACTTTAGTTGATTGTAGATAAAAACTCTTTAGTTGGATGTTCTAGTGGTAATTGTTATAATCTCGGTTTTTCGATTAGAAGCTAGCTATTGAGTAAGTGAAAAAATGTAATAGATATAAAATAAAATTAGTATTGATGGTTGTGATCATTTTTGGTTAACAGATTCAAATGGGGCGTCAGTCTTTGTTTGTGTCTGGTTCCAAATTGTATGCCTGCATATATTTTAACTTTCACTTACTATATTTATTGGCTTATTGTTATCAATATCAATTTTCCAATCAAATCTGGGATCAGTAAGGGTACAATGTCCTGTATGGTATGCAAGGCCACAAACTTGGCTACTGGTTAGCCCTGGAGTGTTATCAATTATATATAGTACGATATCCTGAAATAAACGAAAATTAATAAAATATGAAAAATATTAATTATAAATTTTTCACGACATTTCCTAATAAAATTATTATTATTTTTATTCTTTGGATATTACTAGATTATGTAACTTCAGTTTCCTTTGTCGACAAACTGACTGGTAACTATTATTTTCTAACAATATTTGTTCACAACGCATAATACATAATACACATATTAATTTTCCACTAATTTGTTATTAAATAATTCTGATGATAGTCTAGATTCCAAAGTGATCTATATGACCCTCAGGGGTCTAGACCGGTTTACGTCATCAAAACAAAAATTTCAGGACCCATGAAATAAAAATAATGGTGTCTATGTAATGTGAACCATCATTTTTATTTCATGGATCTCGAAATTTTCGTTTTGATGATCAACATATATTTTGATAATTCAATAATAAACATCATATTAATTCTTTATGTTAAAAACAATTATTTATTGATTACTTCATTTCGTTATTTTAAATTCAATGAGTGTATAAACTTAACAAGTGTTTTACTTGAAGATTTTGGTAGTACAGTTAGTAATTTACAAAAATCTTAATTCGTGCTTAAGAGGTCTATTCCAGAGAGAAAAATATTGAAAGGGGTCCAATTTTTCAGTTTTCAAGGGGATTTTTTTTTTTTGAGAAAATATGGTCTAGATAATTATTATTACATACCAAATGCATATAGATCATGTTTTCACACATTTTTCTATCCATATATTTAAATCGTATACACATATCATTCATCAAAGAATTCATCTCTGCATTTGATGTCCCATTACGTCTTCTTTCGATTGCAAATGTTGCCAGGATTTGGCATTTTGCACAATCATTTTCCTAAAAATAAAATAATAAATATATTATGTCATAAGTTAAATTTTAAATGATATTTTGAAAGTTTATCTCAAAGCATTTAAATTAGCTTACTAATTTTAAGTGCTTAATAATTATACAAAATTTATTCTGTATGGAAAACAAGTAGTTTTTTCGATTGTATGGTAAGATATCTTTCAAATTTTAATTATAATATATAATAATAAAAAAAATATATAAGTAAGTATATAGATATTAATTTATATCCACTTACATCACTCGGTTTTAATAGTAAATCAGTAAGTTTTTGTAACTTCTTTGATACTTCGCCCTTTTTTAAAAACGTAGAATATTCCTGACGAAATTCTTCTATAGGATCACCTTGAAAAATAATTAAAACTAATAATTTCATGTAAATGTATAAATAGTTATAACATCATTATTTAAATTGCATTATTTTTTGAATATTTATTTTCATATATTAATTTTTGTATGTTTTTTAAATTTTTACTTCCTTTATTTTGTTATATGGCTAGAACATTACTAACTATAATTACGTTATTAGTTTTGAAAAATATTTTAAATAAACATATCACTTTAAAAATATTAATGAATTTTCGTACATGTTTGTGAAATCATTAGAACTGTTATTATTATTCTAATTACATACTGAAATTATGCTACCTGAGCAGAATGGGAATAACTTTTTGCGTTTTCGACTAATTAAGAACTAAGTAAAAATATCATTTGCTAAGCAGAATGGTAATTTTCTTTTGCATTTTGAAATAATTGTGACAAACGAAAAATTTAATAAGTAAGCAGAATTAGGAACGTTTTCTTTTTTGCGTTCTGCATTAATTCTAACTAAATTAAAATTAAACACTTCTATAGTATTAAAAATGGTAGTATTATATTTATGCACCTAATAACATATATTTCATTGTTTTTTCTTAAATTTATGTTCATAAATAGTTCATCAGAGTATTAAATATAATTCTGAGTTTTTTTTTATTTTGTTTAGTAAAATTTTTATTATCATACCTTTGAATCCATCAACAGTAAGTTTTTGGGAATTCGATTCCCTTGCTGACACTGCCAATATAATCAACACCGCAGCAAAAATTCTATTAAAATAAACCCACATCTTACTTTCACGTAAATTCTACTTAACACTAATATAATTTTAAATGTTTTTCTTATCACATATATTCAAAAAATTACATAACTGCCTTGCTTCTGAATTAAATCATTTATAAATAAAACGAGTTCTCGTTCTCGCACGCCTCAAAGACAAAAATGAACTGTTTTTATCCCCACTAACATTTAAATTTTATCATCAGCAGTAATAGCAACTTTAATATTTGCGCCAATATTCATATCATTGTTTATATAGGTTGATATAGGTATAAATATAGATTCTACCTTAAATGCATATTAGTCCGACATGAAAATAACGTTGAGCAACAGGTTGTTATGCAGTCATAAAGTATTTGTCATTATCGTTCGTGATATAAATCAAAAATATATTACAAACATGTACTAAATAAGTATTTAGTTAATTATTCAAATAAGGCAGAACAGAGTTTAACTTTTTGTGCAACAATGTTGCTTCAAATAAGGCGCAGTTTTTTGCTGTAAGAGATGCAATATTTTTTTTAGACTATGTAGTTAATAAATATGTACTATTTATGAGTAAACACTATTTTGGTCTTAACATTACATATTGTCCTTTATAATTACTAAATGTTTTTTGCATTTTAGAAACAAATTGTAATTGCACCTCCTCGAGAAAAAACAACACAAACTTACCCTACGGGTTAAATAAAATAAAATAAACACTCATTAAACATTAATAAATACTTACAAAATTTATAAATATGTATGTATGTATTAAAAAAAAATTAAATTCAGAAAAACAAAATTATAATTTACATAATATAATATAAAAGAAGGTACATAATATTTATTTTTATTAATTAAAGATATTTTTATCTAATTAATATATACATGAACATCAATATTTATATAAACCACTCACTAAAATTTAACGAATTCATACATCTATTAAAAATAAATAAAACATTTGACTTTTTTCAAATGATAAATATTTCCAATTTATTTAAGTCTAATCAAAATAAATATTAGTTATTTTAATTTTTTTATTACATAAAATAAAATGCAATTTAATTTTTATAATTGCATCAATTTGTACTTTAGGTTTGATTTAATCACAGCTAAAATAGTCAAAAAAAAATTTGCTATTCCTTCATAATCCTTTACATATGTCCACTATTCCCAAAGTAATTAGTCGTAAAAATTTACAAAGAAAGTTTGATTTACCAAACCTTGAATTCATCTGAAATATATAAAATTAATAAAATTAGTAATTTTTCAATAAATTTTATAATTTTATTATTTTTACTCACAATATGGCACGTTTGTTCTTCATTTGGTACCGATGTTAAAATAGTACACAAATGATTTCTAAGACATCTATGATCACAGCCTTTTTCCAATGCTGAATCTGCTTGTTTTACTTTGAAAGAGAAGTATTTGTACGCCAAATTTTTATCTGAGTACATCTTTTGTACCAATTTACTAAGTTCACTTGGTTCCAAGTTTTTTAATCCAAAGTCTTTTTTGAATGAATACATTTTGAACCATCTTGGCCTTTGGTAATCATTTAAATTTGCTTCTGTTAAATTGTATATCCAAGATTCGTGTTCTACAACTTTCTAGAGGAAAAGGAATATTAAAAAATATTATTTGTTTTTGGACAACTCTCAGAACTCAAAAGTTGATGATACTTATTAGCTACATCCCATTTTCTTAAATTAAAAAATTTTTGAAATAGTATTTTAATTAGAGATTATTTTTAACCTAATGCAGAAGTGCTGGAAAAGGCTTTTTTCCCTGGCTAACTACTGCTTGATATCAGGTTGTCCTAAACGCGGTTTTGAACTGGAGTTTCGTGATTACTAGTTGACTTTGCTGAATTTTCTATATGACTAAAAGATAATATTCGATAAAGAGTGCTTTTAGGCTAAACTCCATTTAATCAAAAATATTTGTGCGTGAGTCAATTTCTTTAAAAATGTTTGTAAAATTTGATCAGTTTGTTTTTTTTTCTAATTATTATTAATTGTAACATTTTTATTACTTACAAAGGTTCTTTGACTGACATAATATAATTTGTAATTAGGATTTCTATGCTCAAAAGTAGTAATACTGCCTCCATTAAATGCAGAAGCTATTGCTTTTGTTTTATTACTTGAACTGTAGAATAATGTAAATTCATCGTCGTGTGTATGTCCATTGAATTGATTTGTTATAATATTAGAAAATCTAAAAGAAACAAGTATTAAATTATTTTATATTATTAATCATCTTTATAAATATGAGAAGTTTTATTAAAATCCCAGACTAGCAAATCTGAGAATTTTGTTGTTGGTTTGATAATGATTGCAATTGGGTATTCCTATTCCCAAAATAATACAAAATTTATTTATGTTAAATTAAATTCAACTAAATTTTAATATATTGTTCTCCGTTATTATAACTTACATGATTGTTACTCAATCATGTAAGTTATAATTTAAAATATAACACATAAATCATAAAAAGTGTTTGTTTTTACATATCAAGAAGAGAACCAATAATTAAAATTTCTTCACATGGTGGCAGCGGTGGGAGAACAATTAATGTTCCATATTAACTTCAACATATTTTTCCACTTATAATTTATTTCAAACATATAAGATAATGCAAGTTGATCTAGTTAGTTATTGATAAACTTAATTTATTACTTGATTTTTATTACCTTTCAATAATTCGATGGTATTCTCTATCCCAAGTAATAAAATTAGTCGGATCACCTGACGGAATATGTGTCAATATATGAACTTTTTCACGATTTTGCTCTGCTAATAAAAGTGTATTATGCAACCATTGCAATTGCTCTTTTGGGAACACTGGATCATACAGCAACCACCTAAATTAGTTAATAAAACTTAGTAAAAATAATTCAAACAAATTTTGTTACAAAATAAAAGAGATCACCAGTTGAAGACATATGCCACGTTGTTATTAAGAACTATTACTCGAAATCCTGGACGCACCAGGAGTGTGTAGTAACCACCTTGTCTGATTGTATCCACGTTATTTAATCGATTTTGAAGTAGAGGTGGCCATTCCTGGGCTATTAAATCGTAAAGCCATTGGGTGCTGAATTCTTGAGGCACATTTTTTGGAGCATACCTATAAAACATATTAGGTAAATACCAATTTTAATGACTTGAAAATGTTGAGCCAGATGATAAAATAAATTATATTTTTGGCCAACTAATAATTATAACTGACAATTTCTATATTCTATTATCTTACACATTGAGCGGATGTGGTTCATGGTTTCCTAATATTGGAATGATCATTGAATTTGGTGAGATTTCTCGCATTTTGGCTAAAGATGTTTTAATTTTGTCCCTGTTGCCAGCTATGGATGTTTCCCAAACACCATGTTCTACTATGTCTCCGGTAAAATAAATTAGATCAATTCTCTGAAAAGAAAATTACATTTCGGATTATAAAAAAAATATATACAGGATATCCCAGAACTCAAGGACAAGGCGAAACGGGGTCACAGGATGACAGGAAAAAATATAATAAAAATCTCGTGAAGTTTGAAAATTATGAGCTTTTAAGTAAGACGTAAGACGTTGGTCAAACTGAAACCATTTTTTGGTTATTGAGGTATTTTTTTGTTATTTTTGTTCATTTAAACTGTGGAACCTTAACCCTAAATAACATTTCTAGAACCACAGTCAAAAATAGAGATTAAATTTTCCCAAAGTTTTAGAGACTATTAATTTAACATTTTTTAAATTGTAAGGTGCCTTGGCAGCTGCCATTAAAAGTTTGCTCAAGGATTATAAAATGCTGCAATACTCGTTCGTTTCCTACAAAAATGTAAAAAATAAAGCCCAATAATTATACAATTTAAATGAAAACAAAGTATTAAAATTAACCACAATATCCAAAAAATGGTTAGAGTTTGACCAAAGCTCTAACTAAATCTTACTTATATCTTTGTCAAGATGCATGGAATTTTTTTATGACAGTTATTACAGTCAATCCTAGATCAATTATCTTTAAGTTCTGGGACCTTTATTCATATTTTGCTAAATGCAGTTGAAGTACAAAACTGTTATCATTTGCACAAGGTTGACATCCTAGTCTTTCATATTGACATTACCGACAATGATAATAGAATATTTACTGAATCTATTGTTGATATAGAATATAAATACGTGCACTGAATTGCTTTTTAAAATACATTTCAATTGCGTGTAAATAATCTTAACAAGTGCCGCCAAAACAATTCAAACTAGTTAAGTATGGAATGATTAAATTTGATATCATTTGTCCTTACTCTATATTGATTTAACCATATCTTTGAATATAGTTAAAAATGCGCATTTTACTATGACCTATTTCTCAATCCATGAAATATAAAATCTACTATGTTAATTTGTTTATTTGAACATTTAATAACATAATCAAATAAATGCACAATGACTTAATATTTAACTGCGACTTCGGCTGGAAGGCCATAAACTTGAAATTATTTGAATAGATTTTGAAACATTTTTCTTTCAAAGAATTTGTGGTCGAATATGTAGATACATCGATATGGTAATAATAATTGGTTGGTTTTAATTAGCATTTTTAATAATTTGCTTTAATTTTATGCAAAACGTTTATGGGCTTTTTGGTATTTCAGGAGTTTATTGCTTAATTGCTTAATTTCAAACTTAATCACTTTTCTGTGATAATTTAATTTTGAAGCTCGTGATTCAATTAAACAATAATTAATACACCTGCTAAAAGAGTAATTAAATATAATACTAATTATATACAGATTTCCAAATTGAGGTTTGTAGGGTTGTTGTATCATAACTAATTATACAAGAAAAATTTAATAGCGGTAAATTTTCAGAAGTTGATCAAAATATTTCATTGCATTTGTCCTAAAATTTTCAATTCAAATTTCAATTTTCTCCCACAACTTTGTATTTAGAACGGTTTGGCCGATACCTGAGCAAATTTTCATAAATTTGATGGAAAAATGCAAAATTCTCAGGAAAACTTTATGCAGACTCTTAGCAAATCATATGTCGTTTTTTGCATGATCATTTTGCATATATTTTCAAATATACTACCCTTAATCTTTAGGTATGTGCAACCTTTTGCGAGTAAACCCTAAGAAACTTCTTTTAGTAAAACGTTTTCTATTAAAAAAAAATTAAATTGTTGAAGTATATGTAACGTTTTATGCGGGAACGATTTGAACAAAAAAAAAAAGATCAAAGGATGAGGCATGTTCAAGTTGGTCTATGGCCCTGCTTCAATCTTAATTAGAAAATCACTCACTTGGGTGATTTCTATACATTTTTTAAAAAATAATAATAGTTTTATTTCATTATGCCCTTCATAATAGGTTATACAATTATTGTATTTTGATTGTTATTTATAATATCAATAAAAAAATTATTGAGCATTAAGAGTAAGGTGATACATTCGGATTTGGTCGGGGCAGTCCTGTAACTCCAACTTGTGTCCCGGGCTTTTCTAAAAGCAAAGTTTGTTCCGGATTTTGAGCTTTTGTCCCCGGATTATCCCGGGATTTCGAAAAATATAGATTTAAATCAAACGTTAATTAAATTAAATTAAATCCTTGCAATTACTTGTTAATAAAATAACAACTACCCATAAAATATCAGTCAATGATATTTGTTCGTTTATGACATAACCTTTCTTGTTTCGGATTAGCATTAGATTATATTTAATTTTGACAATTTCCTAATTAAATAATTATCTTTTCACCTGGTGTTGGTTCCGAATTTGATCATAAGCGTCTTCCACGGCGATTCTGGGTGAATCGCAGCCCCTATAATCGCCCCAGGTGCCTGCACCATCTTCGGGCCTTTTAGGTGTCCCCTGGTCACTTCGACAACACAATGGTGCACCACATACTGCATTTGCTCCTTTTTTGTACTTTCTATCTATATGAGGATCTGTAATTTGGATTATCCTGAGGTCTGTAGCATGAATCATTTCGTTCAAAATTCCCCTGGATTCTGCCTAGTAAAGGAAACATAATATAATTTTCAATATGCATCAATGAGATATTACATCTAATGGCGTGATATTTACATATGTTAATCTTCAATATGCATTATAATAGTGAATAAACTTTGCCAGACAAAAAATGTCAAAAATATAAGTTGACACCAGACTTTACAAATTAGATTATGAATAGATTCACATCAAACAATTATCTTTTGTTCTGCATAAAAGATTTCTGAATGAGTATGTTAATATTTTCAATCTACTACGTAGTTATCATACAGTCACCTTATAAGTAAGTAATTAAGTTTTATCATCAGACACAGAAAAATCGACAACTATCAACAAGAAATATGCAACGTCCATTAGAAAGTACAGTCATGCAATACCATATGCAATAAAATTTCTATACTTATTCAATCGATTTAGCTTAACTTTATTTCTATTACTTTTTCTCTATGATTATGAAGTAATATCTAGCTAGAATACAGTGAATGTGAGTTACGTTATTCCTTTCCTTGACAGATGTTTTTACATTATGTAATGATAAATCTAATACAGAAGGAGTTGATTAAAGAGGTTGATTCTTGTGATTTATAATAGATGGAAATATGTTTCCAAGTGGAAATAGCCCTTTTTGCCATTGCTGCATCAAATTAAAAATATATCAACAGTATTGGAGAAAGGCCAACCGTTGGGTTGCCATCTGAAAAGCGACCTTGTTATGGAGAAGTATCATCACAATGGCTCATGGAACGGTTAATTTCATGATTGCTGTACATTGGTGTATTTTTTTTTATTTATTTCTTATAACCAATCTGAACCTTGGGTTCAATGAGGTTATTTGCTGACAGGTACAGGGCTTTTAGAAATTTCCCCAGTGGGGAATTTCCTTACATAAATATATTGATTGTTTTTTTATTAAATCTTGCGGCCACTTTCTTTTTAATCTTCTCATAGGAACTTGTTTTAGCAGGTCTTTTATTAGTGTTTGGATGGTATGCTCTTTTTTGACGATATTTCGTACTTCTTTCCTTGATAACTTCCTATTTGTGTAATTTGTTATATTTTTAGTTTTTTACCTGTACATTGGATTGATCCACATTTACTGACCAGTCAAATAATGGATCGTCCAAAACGCAACCAAGTTTTTTGTTTTGTAGCAAAAGACCACAAACGTGATCTTCGGTCAAGTTGGGCCGATTATCAAATATATAGAGGAACATTTTCTGAAATTTGTAAAAAATAGGTTATTTGAAAATTATGTATAATTATGTATCTGGAATTTATGCTGTTTTACCACATGTAAGTTCAAGATTCCACTGCAAACATATTTTGGCTGAATTCTTAAAGTGACACAGAGGCTTAATAATAAATTTTTGATATCGTCGTCTGATTTGCGAAAAATCCGCCTTTGTGCAATTGCAAATCCCACTCCTGCGTGGCATAAGATGCAATTCTTAGATTCCTGCAATAAAAAAATAGGTATTTAAAATTCATTTCATACTTAATTACTCATTAAGTAAATTATAGTATTAGTTGAGTAATTATGAAATTAAATTGTTAATAAAATGGAGGGGCGCGCAACTATTTTTTGATATAAGAACCGGAGGGGAGCGCGGGTGAAAAATCTTAGAAACCACTATATTACTATGAAAAATTTAATTACTATCAATTTATTAATGCTTTTAAAATACCTTAATAAAAATTGAAAAATCGATTTATCATTCTTGCAGTAATGAAAAACAATCTAAATTCATAACAAATATTAAGAATAATAAATTTCCATTTTTTTAAACATTTATATAGCTACATTTATTATTGTCAATAAAGATCAAAGTATCGCATACACATTTCATATATATATTCTTAAGATTCGGCTAAGAATATGAAAAAATTCACCGTTATTTTTTAAAAAGCTTCAGGCTAAAACAAGACGTAACTAATTATAATAATGTTTGTTTTTAAAAAGTAAAGGTAAAAAGAAAGCTTACCTTCTTTATACATTTGAAAAAAAAGTCACATGCTCATGTAACTGATTTCGTTGATAAAGTATATAAACAATAGTTAATTTTTTCACAAAAAATAACATTTTGCATGAAGGAACAATAAAGGTGCGATAAAGAGATAATCTCATTACAGTATGCGTTTTAAATTATGGTATACGGTTTGCGTAATTATTTTAAATAAAGACTGATTTATATCTTTACAGTTTTTTTAAACATATATTTAAATTCGTAAGTGGTATTTACCGATAACTGCATAAGTGGACAATAAACAACACATGGTATACTTACTAATTTAAAATGTAACAACAATATAAAAAAATAATGTGCATATATATATGCGAAAATATTCCGCATAAGTCACTGAAATTTTTCTAACAAACAGAATGGAATAATTTAAATGTGTTCTTATGAATTTATTATTGCGTTGATAACGTTGAAAGTAAATATGAAAGTAATTATTTTATTATGACAATTATATCTATTTTGCCTTAAGGCAATTTCCTGACGTATAAATCGACTTAATCAATATAATTGACAGTAGTAATTATGTTATTGCACCTTTTTGTATTTTTCAAAATAATCTTGCAGTATTTGTTTTATGATTTTGAATAAATAATTTTAAAGTATTTTAGTATCAACATTTTGGCAATAAGATTTTCAGTAAAAGTGGCACCTTCGCGGAATTGCATCATCAAATTAAAAAGCATCGTTATTAGAGAAAATTTAATAATGAAATACATGAAATAGGCAACCAGTGGGTTGCCTTCTGAATAAGTCAGGTAGTTTGGAAAAATCATCATAGAACTTCATACAAATATATATATAAAAAGTAATCAACATCCTAATTTATCCAAAACTTACATCAACATAATCCAAGGCATTTAGAATTTGGGACAACCTAGGAGTCATCTCTCTTGTTTCCATATAGTGATTATATTCGATTGAAAAGTCTTTAACTACATCATCTAAAATAAAAAAAAACAACATAGTTTTGATTTGAATAATGTGACGCAACAAGATTGATTATTTGTGATTATATAAACATATATAAATTTCTTTCTTCGGATTTTTCCATTACTTTTACGACAATTAATAACCATTAAAACTAAAAACCACAATTGACGAAACAATATTGATTGAACTATTATCGATTATTCTGTCAATTTAGTCATCACTCGTTTAAACCAGACACTTGCAAAATTGTGATGCGGGAAATAACAGACATCTATATTTTTTGTTACATATTTTGAACAATTAAGTAATAATATTTGTAGAAAGTAAGCCAAGTTGATAAAATTACCACATTTTGAAAGTGGAATAAAAACATATTTCACGGTCAAAACAATCGACATGGGCTATACATTACGCTTCAGATATAATTAATAATAACGAATTGTTAGAAGTTAGAAGATATATATATATATATATATATATATATATATATATATATATATATATATATATATAAGCTAATTTTTTAACAGGGGTCCATCCAGTTATTATAAGTTATGTTCAAAAAAATTTTCACACAACTCTATTTGGTTCAACTCTACATGGTTCAACTTTACTTTAATTTTTAATATAGTTTTTTATAAATACGGCCATTATACATATCTTTAATTTGATGTGATATTTTGTTTCGCTTTTCTTTAAATAATTTGTGTATTTTATCCATAAAAGAAGATAGAAACTGGGGTTCGAAACGTATGTTAAATTTATCGAAAATGGTAATTCAAACATTACCTAGTTTTTCTTCTTATAACTTAATCGAAGTTGGTTATAATTTTCTTTTAGTTTATCATTATTTTTTTCATTAATTATTAATTTATGTATAATAATAATAATTATGTATATTAGTTACAAAATTTGTCAACTGTTATTTTATATATCATTCGAAAATTGAATTAGACGTTATTTTTTATACCGGGACACGTTTTAAGTTAAATAATTTGAATTATAACTATGATGATTTTATGATATATATAATATATTATAACTACAATTATAGCAAAATAATTAACAAAAGTCATTTTGACAAAGCCTAAAATATATTGTATGAAACAATAATATAATAAAATGAATTAGGTTTCTTTAATACGTTTTGTGTCTCAATTTAACTGTTCTTCAGTTGAAAAAACACATTTTTTTTTTGAAAACACAATAATGATTGAAAAAGTGAAATCGACCATGTTAGTTATAATTAATTTATAAAATTATAATAAATATATAAATGACGTCCATCCTGATCACTTGGTGAAGGGATCTATTAGGAGTTTTTTTAGAAATAATAATTAGTTTTCTTTCTATTATCTGGATGGATATATATATATATATATATATATATATATATATATATATATTAGGGTAGTCCTTAATATGGATATTTTTGAATTTCTTTAATCCCAGGAGCTCAAATGCTTTCAAATTGATAAAAAAAATCCCTGCAAGTTTTAGATCTTTATAATTTAATAAATAATAATTTATGGTTAATAAAGAATAATTTAATAATTTAAATTTTATATTAAATTTTTTAATCTCTAGTTTCTTGTCTAAGATTTAGTTATTTTATAAGATCTTAATTTTTGGTATTGATTTTTTTTATCAACTTTGTTTCTTCAAACAGCAGATCTACGCTTATTCTTATAAAAAATATTTTTGCCTTGAAATATATGACCAAAATGTTTATGTTTCCTGGTGTAAAGGATGCAGTAAATATACTTACAAATAATTTGCAACTATTTGTAACTAATTTAAATATTTATTAATTATTTGTTTCTAGTACATGCATCGTTGGGTAATATCTAATTAAAATGTATTCCATTTTCTGTATTTTTTTAAGAATCAATACTAATTGTTTGATAGAAACAGGCCTCAGAAATTAGAGAAATTAATAATAAACTTATGTCATTATATTAAAAATATATATTAATTATATATTAATATATAAACGCATAAAACTATCAACTTATATCATTATCCACATAAAAAAGTACAAATGATTTTATATCATTTCAAGTATCATTTACAAACCAGATATCCCATTTATCACGAATCTCTTGGCATCCAAAAGCACAAAATAAACACTGATTATTATGAACAAACACAAAATGCTTCTGATCACTTCCATTTTCATATGCAACTGAAAATGGTCCTCGCGAAAGTAACGACCATACTTCAATGCATGCTTGAATTTGTTTGAAATGATTTACTCAACCGACCTCGAGGTGAACAATTCTATCACTATATATTACAAAGCAAGGAAAATTCAGCAAACGTGGTATATGTACATCCCCACTTTATTGTAGAGAGGAATTTTAATATTTTTGATGTTTTTTAAAAATTTCAAGCATGTAATTTGCATATCTGTATCGAAATATGTGCTACTAGTTATGGAAGTGTAATTTCTTTTGTTGCTGTAAAAACGTTAGTATGTTAATGAGAAAGTTTTTAAAAATATTGATAAAGACTTTTGTAATAATTATGAATTTTAATCCTATCCGTTTCTGCTTTTTTAAGCGCAAAGTAAGTTTTAAATCCAACAAAGTGTTCATCATAGAAAATGGGCTTCTTAATTTATAATAAATTATATTATATTTTTATCATTTTCCAATATTGTAATAATATTCAGTCAAAGTATTCTTTCGAATGTGATAACTTTTATGAACTATTTATTTAGCATCACTATCTCCAAACCTGAGAGATCACCTAAGAATTTTTAACGCCTTAACTCGCCTGCTAAGTTACCTGTAATTACCTGTGGAAGTTTAATACAGGATTAACTTTTTGGCTGAAACTAATCATTTAGTGCTGTCTACAAAATTTTGATACTTGTATACTTCTATATTCTATGTTCCAACCCTATTATTTATTGTTAAGTTTCTTTTTAGCTATTATTATATTTATGATGGCAATTATTTGAACTTACAGTCTCTTTTTATCCTCAAACTATTTATTTAATTATTTTATTGTATGTTTTGGGAACATGCTAAAACTTTTCCTTAATTAGATTTTTTGTTAAAAATCAAATTGTTGTACATTCATGTATTCATTGGACCTACATTCTGAATTACTGGGCTAATGAAAGAATCAAATAATATAACTTGCCCATGTCTACCTTCTAGGCTTATTATCGTTACAATATCCTTCTAATATAAGTCAATTCTTTTGTTGTATCCCTCAAGATATTATTTATTTAATTTTTCAATTATTTTATTGTATGTTTTATCGACAAGCAATTTCTCCTAGTTCAGGAGCTATGAAACTAAATCTTTTCCTAAATTAGATTTTTATTACAAATCAAATTGTTATACATTCCTGTATTCATTGAACCTAGACTCTGAATTACTGGGCTAATGAAAGAATCAAACAATATAACTTGTCCATGTCTACCTTCTAGGCCTATTATCGTTACAATATCCTTCTAATATAAGTCAATTCTTTTGCTGTGTTTTTGTTATTCCAATACATGTTTTAAAAGTCTTACATTTACACAATGACAAAGAGGTTTAACATGCATTGTAGAAATATGTCGTTAGTTCCATAACATAATATCGAGGAATTCCAATGTTTTCTTAATTATGCAAATTATAGGTTTGTTTCAATATTCATGAAAAACTCTTTCCAAATGGTGCACCCAGCATGGAAATCGCGCGTCAGAATTATTTTCATTTATTTTTCAATTTATTTTTAAAGAAGTTTCCTAGTTCATGAATATGGAAGTATGAAATCAATCACTATAAATCTTACTAACTATTTGAGTTAATTATTTATGTTTTGACCAGGTTTATAAAATATAACTTGTACAATGAAATCTTAGTTAATTGCTTCTAATGTAGGGGCTTTATAAAATTCATATTTAAAAGATAAAAATATTTTGTTCCTATGGTGCATTATTATTAAAATCACAACTAATTTATATTTAAAAATATTATAAAAATCTATAATATATCAAATATCATATATTCAACAATCAATGGTACAAACAAAGAATTTCATAAAACCTTAATACTAATCAACTATAAGTAAATATATTAAGAATCAATACAACAATTATCACATAATTAATTTATTTTCCAAAACCCCCTCTGCAATTTGGACTAGGTTCAACAGATTGTTCGTCCACATTCCATTGATCTGGTGTTTTTGCTAAAATAGATAAAGCATGAACACCGTTCTGCAACTCAAATCCTAGGACTTCATTAACCATACGATGCCTCTACAAAAAAGAATGATAATATACATTAGTTATAAGATATCTTTGAAATAAATTGTAAAATTTACTTTTAATAAAGGAACATTAGCAAATTTTTCAGCAACCACGAGAACTTTGAAATGTGTTTCTGCTCCCTTGGGAACATTGTGCATATGAGATTCATTGATGATCTCCAAATGGGTAGGTTCAAACGCTTTCATCAATTTGTCCTGGATAGCTCTACGTACCGGTTGTTCCGTACTCATTTTGCAGTTGATCCTGAGAGAAACTGTAAGAAATTTTATAATATATAAATTAATCATAATATAAAATTTCTATTAATAATAGTTGCACAATGCAACATTATATAAAAGCAAAAAAGGAATTCTTGTTTTTGATAAACATTACACAGAAAACATATGAAAAAATTATTACAGAAAATATTAGTTTCACGAATATATTAGAAATTTAACTTCCAATAATTTGACATATGGTTTTGAACCTTTCTAAATACTTTTATAATTATTAATACCTGTACTTCGGACTAAATTACATATTATAGTATTCATTTGTGATGATTTAATAAACTTTGTTTTAAGTCATATCCTAAAATAATTAAATTTTAACAAACTGTTTTAAAACTATGTTTTGACGTAATCAATTCTACACACAGCAACTTGTCAATATCTACTAATCTATCCAATGTTTTTTTTTTAATTTGTTTAAATTAATATTATATAGTTATGTGGCATAATTGCCAGATGTAATTGTAAATATTTGTTGAATTTAAATGAATCTTTATAATAATAAATTTTTATAATTAAGAAAAATGCGTAGACAATGTAGACATGCAAATTCGAGGTTAAAAAGAAATGTCAAATTTGAAAATGGACGTCGATCATATAGGGTCCTTGTATACGGCATATTTCAAAATCAAAGCTTAAAATTAGGAGAAATTCTTTGAATTTTGTTAAAGATCTAAAATATATTTATAAAAATATTTTTTTAATTCGTCAATAACCTTTCAAATATATTATCAAATTTTATTACCTCTAAAATTTGAGGTTATATTACAACTCTGAGCTGAAGTATTACCGACAGGAAGATGGCAGCCAACTTCATGTCGGTAATACAGTTTTCTAGGATTATTTGACAGCATTCAGCAAAAAGTGTAAATTTTGCAGTTTCCTACATTTTGAAACAGTTTTCTATTTCTAAATATGAAAACATACAGTAGAAAAAAAAGTGAAGAAACTGGCGAAGTTATAATTAACTTAAATGAATTGTGTAGACTGTGTTTAACAAGAAGTGATGAATTAGTACATATATTCAACGATGAAGAACCTATTCCGCTACCCCTTCGGATAATGGCCTGTGTTGCATTAGAGGTAATTTGTTTTTGAAAATATGATTCTGATCACACCAAACCTTTTATTTGTTTATGAATATTTTTTATATTGACCATACCATCAATGTGCTACTAAAAAAAATAATTTCTTTAAATTTAAATGAAATATTTGCCAATTTATTTATTGCATTCATTAATATTTTATATCTATCTTAAGTCCTTTTATTAAATGCTTGTATAAAAATTGCTTTAATGAACCCTTATCGGAGAAACTTTTAACACTAGTCTGCATTTGAACATTTTTCCTGCATGACTAAAATTTCCACTAAGTCTCAATACATGTCAAAACACTTTATGGCATAAAGAA
Source organism: Ctenocephalides felis (assembly GCF_003426905.1). Lineage (NCBI taxonomy): Eukaryota > Metazoa > Arthropoda > Insecta > Siphonaptera > Pulicidae > Ctenocephalides > Ctenocephalides felis. The sequence goes on along the minus strand of NW_020539724.1, from coordinate 3,583,773 downwards.
CACTTGTGAAGAGCATAATAAATACTTATATCCTGTCAACACTTCTATTTAGCTTTTTTAAATATATCATAAAACCTTATTACTACCTGTGACCTTATTCAGGTTGTAGAAGATGATGGTTTACCAAACATGATATGCATTGCTTGCAAATATCAATTAGAAAAGTCCTATGTATTTCGCAAGAAATGTGAGTCTTCAGATCACAGACTTCGAAGGCATTTGAAACTAATTTCAAGTTCCAATAAGTTACTTGAAGATGAAGATGAAATTGAGGGTCAGGATATGGTTCAAGAATCAGCATTGATCAAACCGTGTGATAAGACTTTATCAGATAAAAGTCAGCAGGTGAAAAAGTTGCTTGCTGATATTCTTGAAGATGAAACAAATGAAGATGGAAATATACAAACTTTAGAGCAAACTACGACTGAGAGTGAATTATTAGGTATTCATTAAATAATACAGTTGGGTAATAATTATAGAAATTGTTGTTAACACCTTTTTTACTATAGGTGCTACAATACTTATTTAGCTCAACCTGATGCTGAGTTATATGAAGATCCTGATAATATAACATTACCTTTAGAAATGGAAGAAGCGAATAAAGATGCTTGTACATTAAAGACTGAATTAAAAAATGAAATTATTGATATGGAACCAGCTGAACAAGAACTTGATATGTCTCAAGTTTATTATGTTGATGTCGATCCCAGTTCGGAAACTACAGATAGCCAGAATAGCCAAAATTATGAAGCAATCGCAGAATTAGTTAAATCTACATTATCTACACAGCCTGGATTTTCAGGAGAACTGCATTTAAAACTACAACCGAAAAGGGAGACTACACAAGTTCAAGTTACAACTGATGATGGTTCAGTTATGGTTATGGAACTTTTAACTGAGGAAGATGTTCCAACAATTGTAAGAAGAAATCTTTACGATTAATATTACAATTGTCATTTAATGTGACAACATTTTATTAAGATATAAAATTATTTTTCTAGTCACAACAAATACAACAAGATGATGATGGAGAATTAAAAATTTGGCAATGTCCAAATTGTCCTAAAGCTTTTGCTAGGAGAATTCAATTAAATAGGCATTCTTCGGTTCATATGCAGCAAAGAGGTTTCACATGTAATGTTTGTGAAAAATGGTTTCCAACCCGTAGTGCTCTTGTAAGGCACGAAAGAATACATACAGGAGAAAAACCTTTTGAATGTGGCATCTGCAAAAGGTGCTTTGCACAGAAGGAAGTGCTCTTTAGGCATCTCATGACACATTCGGGTAATGGTAAATCTGACTGAATATATTTTATAATAATTATATTAATTATTAGTTAGGAATTGCATCAATTAGGGTGTCTGCATGTTTCCTGTAATTATAATAATCAAACTGTTCAACCACTCTCAACAAATTGGGTCTTTTTTAATATATTAGGTGAGAAGCCCTACCAATGTACACATTGTGACAAGGGCTTTACCCAGAGAGAGGCTTTACGAAGTCATATGAGGCAGCATATTAAACCAAATCCTGCCGATATTCAACTTCACAGGTGTTCTTTATGCCCTAAAATGTTTTGCCATGCATCAGGACTTAGTAGGCATCTTTTGACGCATACAGGAAAAACTTTCAAATGCAGAGACTGTGATAAAAGTTTCTCTGATAAAAGTTCATTAAGGCGTCATCATAGATTGATGTTTCATCAGGCCTAACAATTAAATGAGCATTTATAAAAGGATTTAAGGTAGATATTAAATATTAATGAATGCAATATATAAAAAGTAAATGTTTCATTGGGATAAAGAATTCTATTTTATTAATAAAATATTAATTGTATATTACTATTAACATATTTTATATGGTGAATATAAAAAAATTCATGGACAAATTAATGCATGTTTAATTGTTAATTGTATTTATGTGCTGTGCAGATATAAAATATGATATATAATTGTAAATAAGATGTCAATATTAAAAACATGGCAAATAAACATGCCATGCATCAAAAGTGTTTACTTGTATAAATTGAAGTTTATGTGTATCAATTACTTAATTGATGTGATATTTTATTTATCTGAAAATGTTTTTAAAAAATTTAGTAAATTCATTTAAATAAAATCTCATCAATGTTCTTCAACTTTTTTTCATTCACAAAACAAATCACTCAAGAATTACACTCTGATTAGAAAATAAAAAAATACATTTATATTATTAAAATCTAAATTGAACTATATCTATATATATAATTATTTTAATTAAAAGCGTTTTAAAAAACTAATTATTGATTTAATAGCTAATTTATTATATACACATACTTAAACATTACACATAATGATTCTAAATCTTATCAAATAATTTTTTTTATCTAGATTCCGGTTTAGGTTTGGGTGGGCGAAATGATTTGATTTTTTTCACTTTCTTTTCTTTGCTTTTCCCAGATTTTGATGAACTACCAGCCTGAAAATTTAACCAACTGTCGACTCTATTTTGGCGTGATTCCTAATAATGAATAAATATTTTATGAATATCAGTTAAGTTCAGAAAAGGTTATGTGATTTTAATGAATGATACCTCAAAGTTCTTTTGCCATTCCCTTTCCATTGTTGATTTTTCTTCTTGTTCAATTTCAGCCTCCCTTTTTCTTTTTCTTTCCTCCATATCTCGAGTCTCTAGGTGTTGTCTTCTGCGCTCCATATCAGCAAATAACTTAAAAAAATATAAAAAAAATCAATTCATCACTATCATAAAATATACTTAATAATATATTAATTATACCTTCATCATCAGTACGTACACAGCATGTTTATATTGTTGAGGATCATCTTCAGGAATAGTTTCAGTTGTTTTTCCATCTTTTTTTAATTTTTTTCGCTTCTCAGCAATCTTAAAATGAACAGCATTATGTAATCATCTATAAATAATATTATAAAAAAGGATTAAAAGAAACTACCATGAGATCGGTCCTGCCTTTTGCTTCATCATAAATATCCATACACTTTTTTCGTGTATCGTCATTTTCCAATGTTTTCCAGGCTTTATTAATAATTTCAAAAGCCTGTTGGGCCCTTTCTGCGTCATCTTGATTTTTATCTGGATGCACTAATATTGAATACCTCCTATATTTCTTTTTAACCTCATCCAAGGGGGTCCCGGGATCGATTTGGAGCACTTCGAAAGGATTCAGATTAAAATAAGTTGAACCTGGTCGTAGTAGTCTGTCTATTTGCTGTTTAGGCGTTAAAACAGAGTCTCGTTTTTCGATTTCTTTTACCTAGAATAACATTTCAAAACAATTGACAATCATAACCAACAAAATATGTCAAATTTACGCTTTCAAGGCTCATACCTCAGTGTAAAATGAGTCAAACGCTGCTTCCTTATTTGGAGGATTCATTCTTATGAGGTATGATAAAATTCTTAATATAACTTAATTTAAATACTAATAAAATTGACTATTTCGTACTACTAATAAACAAAAAACTACTTATGTATCATTAAATTTTGTATCTAAACTCAGAACCAAACTGAGAAGATCATAAAGGACTTATGTAGCACGTATGTAGATGGCCACCTTGTTTTTAGCTTTAAAATTTAATATTTTTTTATCAAACATTATTTGTAAGTTATAAATGTAAATATTACAGATTATTTATTATTTTTATGTGTTCAAAAATAAATTTGGCAACGCTTATTTTTAAAGATGATATTTGAGTAGTATTAATTTTTTTAATATTTTTAACTTCCCGTAGGGAAAGTTATAGTAATTGAAAAAAAATTGGAAATGAAAATTTTTATATATCTCTACGTTTCAGAGGTTTCTGAATATTTTGGCATACCTTAGAAAAAATCGATGTATATGCGTGTGTGTGTGTGCGGATACAAATTTTCGTCGACGATTTCGAGAACAGGGATCAACCGATTTGAATAATTTCAAAAACATTCGATTCGTATTGATAAGGAGACGTGCAGATTAGTTTTTGGCAAAGGCAGGTCAATGAAAAAAGTTGAAGAACATTGATGAGATTTTATTTAAATGAATTTACTAATTTTTTTTTAAATATTTTCAGATAAATAAAATATCACATCAATTAAGTAATTGATACACATAAACTTCAATTTATACAAGTAAACGCTTTTGATGCATGGCATGTTTATTTGCCATGTTTTTAATATTGACATCTTATTTACAATTATATATCATATTTTATATCTGCACAGCACATAAATACAATTAACAATTAAACATGCATTAATTTGTCCATGAATTTTTTTATATTCACCATATAAAATATGTTAATAGTAATTTTACGGTTTTTAAGAAAGTCCGATTTTAATAATTCAAAAAAAGATTTTACTCGTATTGGCAAGGTGAAGAACTGATTAAATTTTTATGAAGGAAGGTCTAGCGGTTTCGGAGATCTAGTAAAAAAAAGTAAAATAAAATGCCATTTAGCGGTCAAAAATGATCATTAGACATATGCACATCAAATTATCAGATATTTTATAGAGATATTAATAATGTGTATCAATTTTGTTTGCATTTCTATGGATTCCGTAACATCGTTTGTCCGTTAGATGGAGACGCGGCGCTCACGCGCTTCGATAATTCGTCTAAATATTTCAAAATAAAAACATTTTTTTCTTAAACTTTTTTCTTCTAAAAAAGTCAATTTTTTTCAAAAATTTCCCAAATTTCAAAAATTAAAGAAAAATTAATTTTTAGAAAAAAAACTTTCGGTACGAGAAGTTCCAGCAATTTGCCTTAAGGCACGATGCCATATACCACTAGTTAGTTAATTCAATTAAATTGAATTTGGAAAAGGTAATGCGGGTTTATTTGGAATGTTATTATTAATCAATGCAATAAAAATTACCATCAACCTCAGTTATATATCACCAAATTATTCCCCAGAATTTCTTCCGCAATTACTAAAAGTTTTATGCACTTCCTTGATTCAGCTACTGTTACATCGTTTGAAAAGTATTGATACATATACATATATTTATATAAGAATATTTCCCATAAAGACTCCTTACTCACTCCAGCGAAGCAATCGCCATGAAGAGGCGTAGTCATTCTATGAATAGCCAATCAATCATATTGTATCTTAATCCAGTCTTATGGCGCTACTACGTATATGGGGGCGCATGGGAGCTTCTCAGTCAGTATTGCGAGGTAGAAAATTTTGCAAAGAACTCTAGTTTGTAATAGACACAAATTCGAATACTTTGAAAGGGGATATTAGCAAAATCGGACAAATTTGTAAGGGAAAAATTAGCTACAAAGTTATATAAACAAGGACCTATTTTGAGAATACTAAAAGCAAAAATTCATTTTGTCCTTCTCATTTTTAACTTTCCATAGGGCAAGTTATTGTAATCGTTTAAGAATCGAAACTGAGAATTTTTGCGTTTCTAAAGTTTCTGAACATTTTGGAAAACCTTACGAAAAATGTATGTGTATCTTTTTCTATTTTTTTTCTGGATATGTCGTTCTCAATACCGACTGAAACCTCTGCTTATCTTTTGCCGTTACATCATGGGGGGAGGATCTAGAATGCTATAATTCTTGCTCTGAAATTATACTTTTCTTCTAATTATTGCCATTCGCTCTTCTTCTTTCCGAAGATCGCAAGTCTATTACCAAATCGGTAGCAAGTGTGTTTGTAAGTGTAAATACAATTTATCGTCGATGATTTCGGGCGTACGGATCAACCGATTTGAATGATTCAATAAGCAATCGATTCCTATTGATAGGTAGACGTGCCTACTAGTTTTTGGCAAAGATAGGTCTATCCATTTCGGAGATATGAAACAAAGAATGCAGAAAATTATAACTAACTTGAAAAAATGTATCCCAGACTGGTCTTTTGTATAATACCGACTAAAACTTCCGCTTATCTTTTGCCGTTACATCATAGGGGGGAGGATCTAGAATGCTATAATTCTTGCTCTGAAATTATGCTTCTCTTCTAATTACTACCATTCGCTCTTCTTCTTTCCGAAGATCACAAGTCTATTACCAAATCGGTAGCAAGTGTGTGTTTAAGTGTGAATACAATTTATTTGAATGATTCAATAAGCAATCGATTTCTATTGATAGGTAGACATGCTTATTAGTTTTTGGCGAAGACAGATCTAGCCATTTCGGAGATATGAAGCAAAGAATGCAGAAAATATAAATTCAGTCTCTGAGAGTTTTGATAAAACTTATATTGGCCTTTAAAATACGAATAATGAAAGTTACAGTCTTTACAATAATCTATTCGAAAACATTTGAAATTTCTAGAATATTTTGAAGTTCCAGCAATTAGCCTTAAGGCACGTTGCAATGCACCACTAGTTACCGTTACCTCATGGACGTAGTTCTTAGTGTAAATTCTTTGGGTTTTTTGAACAATTGATTCAATGCCTTATGATAGAAAAAAAACAAGAAAAATTCAAGTACGATCTGGACAACATGACAAAGGCTGGAAAAACTATTATCACTCTTGATTATTATTTCGATATTAATTACCGTCTTGATTATCTAATAACTCATTCGACTTAAGGGTATGCAATTAGAAAGATTTGTGGACTACTATCCGATTACGTTTTGTTTTTATAGCTTCGGCAGGGCAATCCGAAAAGAATTATTAAGAGCAGAACTACTTGATCAGTTGTACTCGGGTTCTAACTAACTGTGGGAAACTTGCAATTTGCTAACGACTCAATTTTCTTTGGGACAGAACTTATTTGCGCACCGCATGTAAGATGAATTGCCACACAGGTATTGGAATACTTTTGCAAAAGTACAAAATGAAGAACTGCGCAATAGTAAATTTTCGACAGAGTAAGGTAGTTTATTTCTTCTGAAATTCTTGCGTCTGGTATCATTGTTGTTTCATATTATATCGTGTTATCACGATAAATTGGGAGTTTTATTAGTATTTTTTATAAAACATGTTTAATGACTTATAAACATGTCTACCTATTCCATAGGTAAACTTATCTAGTTTACCCCCCATCTATTTTACTTATCCGTCAATTTTTTAAATAAAAAAAAATATTTGTAAAATGATTCTTGTTAACTTCCCGTATGGTAAGTTACAGTAATCGCAAAAAATCGAAAATGAACATTTTTATATATCTTTACGTTTTAGAGGTCTAGAAAAAATGTATATATGTCTCTGTGTGTGTATGTGGGTGTGTGTGCTAATAATTTTTTAAAGAATTATCTTTTTATGACATTACTGAATTTTCTCAATTTGATTTCAATAACTATTTGCTTGCATAATCCTTATCCTGTATCTATGTAGCCTGACTATTTGATCGCTTGTACAACCATATATTTTTTTTTTTTTTATTGCTATGCTATTAATTTAAATTTTTTACGGTTTTAAATGAGTATAACTTTCAACCTAGTGCAAGAATTTTGAGCTTGACTGGTGGTCAAATAGACTTTAATATGATGAACTTGATGATGAAAATTGTATTGAATGCTTTTTTTCAGCTCTTTTTTTTCAGAAGCGAAATTCGTGCAGCTACTATGATTATTATAAAATTACTATCCTTTTAATATTAACTATAAATAAGCTTGACAAGAGCCTGAAATAATATCTATTATTATTGATTACGGCTTGCTTATGAATAAATAAAATAAATAAATAAATAAATAAATATGTGTGTGTGTTCGGATACAAATTTTCATCGACGATTTCGGGAACACGGATAAAGCGATTTGAATAATTCAAAAAACATTCGATTCGTATTGATAAGGAGACGTGCTGAGTAGTTTTAGGCGAAGGCAGGTCTAGCTGTTTCGAAGGTACGGGGCAAAAAGTGCCGAAAACGGTAACTCAGTTTTTAAGAGAACGGGGCGTCCGATTTGAATAATTCAAAAAACATTTTACTTGTATTAGCAAGATGAAGAACTGATCATGGAGGCAGGTCTAGCGGTTTCAGAGATCTAGCAAAAAAAGTAAAAAAAAAAATACCATTTGGCGGTCAAAAATGATCATTAGACATATGCACATCAAATTATCAAATATTTTATAGAGGTTTTAACAATAAGTATAAATTTTGTTTACATTCCTATTGGTTCCGTGCCAATGTTTATTCGTTAGACGGCGACGCGGCGCTTACGCGCTTTGATATTTCGTTCCTATGCAGTTAAAGCAGTACGATTGCTTTGAAAACAAGTTCAGAATTTCCAAAATATTTCAAAATAAATTTTTCTTTAGTCTTTTTTTTCGAAAAAAAGTAAATTCTTGTCAAAAATTTATAATTTCTCAATAATCTAATTTTTTCAGAGTAATTTTTTTGAAATATGTTAATTTTTTTAAAAAAAATAATTTTTGGTACTGGAAGTTCCAGCAATTTGTCTTAAGGCACGATACCATACACCACTAGGGTAGTAGGTAGGTAGGGTAAATTATTGTAATGGGCCGAAAATCGGAATTAAAAATTTTTACATTTCTCGACGTTTTGAAGGTTTCTGAACATTTTGGCATACCTCAGAAATAATGGATGTGTGTGTGTGTGTGTATGGATACAAATTTCCAGTCACGTTTTCGGGCGCACGGATCAACCGATTTGAATGGTTCAAAAAACATTCGATTCCTATCGGTAGGGAAAAGAGCTGATTAGTTTTTGGCAAAGGCAGGTCCAGCCATTTCGGGGATACGGAGCAAAGAGTGCAGAAAATAGAAATCGACTTTTTGAGAGAACGGAGTATCCGATTTGAATGATCTAAAAACATTCAATTAGTAATGATTGGGAGAAGTGTTTATTAGTTTTTGGCAAAGGTAGGCCCAGCCATTTCGAAGATATGGAGCTAAATATGTAAAAAATGGCAGTTTTTGAGAGACTTAAGCGTCCGATTTGAATGAGTCAAAGAACTTTCAGCTTGTTTTAACAAAATAATTGTTTTTTGGAACAAAAAATTTTGTATCATTTTTTTTTGTATATCGAAAAAATACAGATTTTATTTTTAATTCTGACTATAGTTCTAATATACTTTAAACAAATAATTTCAACTTTGCAATTCAGTTTATATAATTCTTATAAATATCAGACAATGTTACAATATTTGTAATAATCTATTTGAAAACATTTAGTATTCCTCGAACATTTCGTTACGGTACAGGAAGTTCCAGCAATTTGCTTTAAGGCACGATGCTATACATCCCATTAGTTTTTTTTATCATTTGTAAGTTTTTAGGTATTGTCCATCGCCGATCGAATTCGATGCATGGAATCTAATCAGAATGAAACGAACTCTGATAATTCTAGTACATATTCGACGTCGCAGCGCGCTCGTAATATCTCTAATATCATGCGATCGGGCCCGAAACGGCGCTCGGATTCGCACGGAGCCATCGGTTCAGTACGTCTACTATCAGCATGTCTGCGAAGTCACGCCATTAGGGCGACGACTGTCGTTTGAAGTAGACGTCCTCTGTGCCGCGTTAGAAATAATAAATACATTCGCAAATAGTAAAAGTCAAGTTTTTGGTAAAAATACAGGATTATTAATAATTGAATTATTACGCGTTTTGAAAAGTGTTTCCTTTCCTCACGTCGCAAAAAGTCGCGCTGATCAAGGTCATATTTGAATCGAGCGCGCGGTGATCGGACTATTTTTCCGGAGTTTTGCTGGATTTTTAAGTGTTTTTAGAATAAATTTGTGTGTGAAGTGTTGTTATAACATATCGAATGATTTGATATTATCTGTGCTATTGTGTTTTATCTGTATCATAACCTATAACGCAGTTTGGAGTCACGTGTCGATCGACCTCACTGTTGTGTACATACATATATAGAAGTGTGTCTGGTACGGCATGCGCGCGTAACATAAACATACAACTAAAACGTGACAATTTCGCTCAAATCTAGTTCTTTTTGTGATGTAGTTACACTTGCTTACTTTTAGTAAACTCTTATCTCTTATCACGAAACAACATTTACTACTTCACCTAAATTACATAACCCAATTATTCACTACCTATTTATTACGGATTCCATCGAGATGGAGATTCCAGGGGGCGGCGGTCCTTTCGGGAGTCCCTGGCACACGCCGCCCCGTGTGTTGGAAAGTTTAGGCGCCGGCACTGTCATGGGCATGGAGGCCTGCGGTCTTTTAGATTTGCAAGATTCGACTTTTGAACCGCAGACGAGGGCCCGTTCCAACACTTGGCCGCTGCCCAGGCCGGAAAATTACGTCGAGCCAGGCGACGGATCCGACAGTAACAAATGCAGCAATCAACAGTTGGCCATGGGTGAGAAAGGAAAATCATTTAATAAAAAATACTACTTGGGTAAAAAATACCAATGAAAAATGATACTTGCTTGAGGTATCATAAATGTTATAATATATTAATTGATGGTGCATGGCATCGTGTCTTAAGACAAATGCTAGAACTTACCTTACCGTACCGTACCATAAGTTGATTTTTTTTTTAATTTGAAAATTTGCTTTATTTGACTTAAATACATACATTGATTTTTACATAATGATACAAATTGTATATACCTAATCTGGGAATATCATTATACTATCATACCATAAGTTGATATGTATATATGTAATGATCATTTTTGACCACCAAATGGCATTATTTAAAAAAAATTTCATTAGATCTCCGAAACTACTCAAAATCTGCCTTCGCAAATATTTTACAATTTCTTCACTCCATTATTACAAGTGAAATGATTTTTGAATCATTCAAATCGGATGCTCCATTCTCCAAAAAACTGAATTGCCATTTTTTCAATTTTTGGCCCGTATCTTCGAAACGGCTGAACTTGCTTTTGCGAAAATCTAATTACCAGGTTCCTCCAACAATAGTAATCGAATGTTTTTTGAATCATTCAAAAAGGTTGATCAGTTACTTTGGAAATCATGAACGAAAATTTGTGTCCGAACATACATATATGCACATACATCTATTTTTTTTAGGGCATGTTTTCAAAATGTTCAGATACCTTTGAAACTTATGCGAAAAAAAATATTATTTTCTATTTTTTGCTATTTCTATGACTTACCCTACGAGAAGTAAAAATATTACTTGTTATAGATTAAATTTGTCAGAAACATTAAAAAAATGACATTGACAAAACTTAATAACAAGTTTATAAACCTGATAAAAAAACGAAAACAAAGATTTAATGAGAGCATAATTTAATGATTAAAAACATTTAATAGTTCTCGTATTCAAAATAACATTTTAAATAAAATTTGCATTTTGATCAATCATTTTACACGTTTGATTATTGAAAAATTTCACACACTAAATCTTTACCAAAAAGTAATCAACTCGATTCCTAACTAATATTTTTCTAATTTTGAATTAGTAATATCGATTCAAAATTGTGGGCTAAAATGTGGACAAAAATTTTTACACTTCTGCTAATTACAAAGAAACGGCTTGGCAGATCGTCGTACAAAACAGACAACTGGCTAGTCTTTAGAGCTACATCAATGGCTTGTAAATTTTTCAAACCGTTTTAGCCGTTTTTGAGAAAACAACAAAAGATAAAAATTTGTCTCATATACTTTTTTTCAAATTTAGTCTTATTCCATTAAGAATGACTAGAAACGTTGGGAAAACACAAAATTAGCAAAACCGATTTTTTCGCGAAAACAAACTTCTTCGGTTCAATATTTCAAAAACCAATAAAAAAGATATAAAAATTAATTACCATGTTTAAAATTGTATCATTAATACAATATTCTGAAAACTAATAAATAAACCATAAAAATACCGCATTCTAAACAAATTTGTCAATCTCCTAATAAGATTTTTTAACTATCATACACAAAACGTAAATCTCACACGTTTAATATTCATCCCAAAATAATATCTACAATTGTTTTATCTTATCAGATATGTATACTATTTATCATAATAGTATACAGTAGTATATATGAGCCTACTTTAAACTTCAGTAAATATCCATATTTAACACGTAGTCAACTTGAAATCTTCAACAAATTAGAATATATTTACATAAGTGATGAGCTTGCAATCATTACTTTGATATTTAGTTTTTTATACAAATATTATGGAAAAAACTAGTTTTAAGCTGAAATGGCAAGTTCATTAAGGTGTCTTATTTCTTTTGAGTAGTAATGGAAATTTGATTGTTTAAACAGATTTAATGCTATTTTTAGTAACTCTGGCATTTGTTAAAAAATTGTAATTGTAATAAAAAATAAAATGTTGATATTATCTAATAATAATCAGAATATTATAAATAAAAATCTACAAATTTTGGATAATTAATTAAAGACAATAAGCATGTTTTAATATTAATCATCATATATTCTTTAACAGTTATACTGAAAAATTTTGTTATCCGTATTCTGATTCTGCCTTCTTCTTCTACTTTCTTCTTCTACTTTCTTCTTCTACCTTCTTTTTCTACATTCTTCTTCTACCTTCTTCTACATTCTTCTTCTACATTCTTCTTCTACATTCTTATTTTACATTCTTTTTCTACATTCTTCTTCTACCTTCTTTTTCTACATTCTTCTTCTACATTCTTTTTCTACATTCTTCTTCTACATTATTCTTTATTTTTTCCGTTATTCTACTTTTTCACCCGTTCTTATTAGATTCTTACTCAGTCTTGTTAGATTTTAGTTTTGATCTTACTTGATTCTAATGCGATATCTAATCCTTTCGTATACGAATAAATTTCTAAACCTCTTCAGTGCACATTTATTCTTCTTTCTTCTATCTTATTTATTATTTACTAATTATTATTAATTAGTTATGGAATAGTTATTTCGTTAATCAATCGAGATTGCATTATTTTTAACATAGACCTTGAAATGTTTGCACATGCGTTTCTATCCATCTGAATCAAGAAGCTACTGTACATTACGCAATTTGAATAAATATTTTGATATTTGCGATATATCTCACATATATGTATATTTGAAATATACTTTGAAGTAAATGCTAAATTGTTGATCATTATCGTAACTTATGTAAGGAACTAATTTCCTGAAAGCGAAAAATTGTGCTCAAGTGAATATTGTAATCTGAAAAATTTCTTCAAACAATTTGATTAACCGCGATTATATGACTTACCTAATTTAAAATAATTATTTATTGTGCATAGAAGTTAGATTCTATTTTTTTTTTTGGAAATTAAATATATAATATAAAAAAAATTATCTGCAACCGACTTGAATGCAGAAATTTGATCCAAGTTTTCAGTGGAAATATTAACATGATTTGCACAAAATTATATCAATTTAATTTATAAATTCCATTTTAAAATTGAGGGAAATATTCTTAAACGTGAACCTAATTCTAAATAAAGATTTACAAAAATATAATATACTCATCAAACAAAAATATAATTAACTCTTCAAGTCAACTTCAATAATCGTTTTCAATATCCAATTTCAATTTAAAATAATCTTATATTAAAATAGTATAATTATTAAAATATTAGTGATTCAATTATATTTTATATCACTCTTTTACTAGTGTATTACAAATAAATTATTCAATTAAAAAATCTGCTCGTTTTTTCATATATGTATACCACAATGAATAACATTATATGAAATTTATTCATTTACGTCAACGTAGTAGAATATGAATATGAATTGTTTTGTTTATATTATTAACATTGGCTAATATGTTAATAAAAGAAATGAGCAATTAGAACTAATGCATATGTTCTATGCACAAATTAAAAATGTTAGTAATTGTTTGTAATCTATATAATTGTCATTATCTTAAATTAATTCAATAATAATTAAAGTAATTATTCCAATTCAAATTAAATGTTTTATATGAAACTAATTGCAATTTTTAAATCTTGTCTCGATAACTAAGTTACGTTTTGATATTTTGATATTTGAATTATATCATTATCCAATTTTTGGACAATTTTAATAAAAGTTTCAAGGTTTTATTATTTTCTATTATAATCAACCTCGCTAACATAAAGCATTTAGCCGATCGTTTTATGTCATATACATATTATCTTAATTATATCATGCACTTATATTTCTTTATAACTGACTTCTTCATTCTTCTTTTTTCTTCTACCCTTGCTTCTTTTAATTTCTAATTCTATTCTATCTCAAATCAGCAATTCAAATTTTATTTAACTCGGAGCAATAGCCACTCATCTTCTTCTTCTTTCTCTTCTAACTTCTAATTCTTCTAACTTCTAATTCTATTCAACTCCTCACTTCCTTTATTTCTTCTTCATTCTTCTTTTGTCTTATAGCCTTGTTTTTTTATAACTTCTAATTCTATTCTATCTCAATCATAATTCATATTCTTCTTTAGCCACTTCTTCGTTCTTCTCTCTCTTGCTAATCTTGTTCATCTTTCTATTCAACTCCTATTTTCCTTTTTCCTTCATTCTTCTTTTCATCTTCATTCTTTTTTTTCTTCTTACTCCTAATTCTAATCTTTTTTGTCCTTCTTACTCATAATTATCTCAGCTATATCGAATTCTGTATTTTAATATTAACAATACAAATTTTATACAGATGGAGGACTAGGATAATCATTTTCTTCAAATAATGAGATATTTATCAAAAATTGCATGAGCCTACATGAGCCACAAGGTGATTTTATTACTACCATTCTTAATCCTGTACTATTTTTCCCCAAAACGATTTTTATTATTATAATTAATTACTACGATTACAGTCATCAATCGAATTAACAACAATGTTTCGTAAGATTCGCTCGCGTTTTATGTTTTGTTTGGATTTTATTTATTGTTTTTCTTAGAAAGCAATTTCACTATCAGTAGCAAAACACCGCCTCTTGTCGTATGTCAACAAATATCAGCGTTTTGTAAATATGACATGTAAATAGACTTTTAAAAGGCCATCGGTACATCACAGCGGCGTCGGACAATATCTTACACCACGACGCAATAAGAGGATAAATTAATTATATTTAATAAATTTTATACAAATATAAATTAAGTCTATTTTCTAAAACTTTTGAATTTGGAAATATTATCACTACTAATTTTGCAAAAAAATCCATATTTTCTTTTATTACACTTTATTAGCTAGTGAGTCCACTAAAACTTCTTTCTTCAAATTTCAAACTTCGTTGGAAATGCGATACAATTTCAATAGATATTCCGCCGCAATATATAATTAAATGTTGCACATTAATCGTCTTTTACTCAAATTTGAAATAATAATTCACATATTAACTTCCAGTCATCTATTAATTACGTTAATTACACCTGTAATGAGCTCATACACGTGCCACCAGTATGTAGGTATTTAGGACGCGGAAGTTATAAAGCCATGTAAAAATGAAAACATTTATTTGTAAATAAAAGACAAGTTCATAATTTTTACGTCAAGAACCATGTGCTATTTATATATATTTTTTTTTCATTTTGTTTTTATTTATTTAACTTACGTAACATTGTTAAACAATATTACATATCTTATGAAAACATAAAATAAATTATGTAAAATAATAATAAAATTAAAAATGTTTTTTATTATTTTTAAATAAACTATCAGAAACGAAATCTATGAGTTTAAATGGTAGGCTCCTGAATTATTTTGGCTCGTATACCCCTTCTCTTAAAAACTTATCGATTTGTATAGAAACCCCTTCGTGGACCCCTATTTATTCGTAGACTTCGATTTTTTTTGGTCCACGTGGACCCCTTGAAAGTTGTCATGAAACTCTGGGGTCCATATGGACCACTTTGGGAATCACTGGTTTAAATACTTATACCAAATTTTGTGTGGAGGCCTACCTCAGTCTAATAGAAGATCATCACAAATTATCTAGTATTAAATATAAAATATTTATTAACACTAAAATATTTTTTTTCTGATTTAAGATCTTCATTAAGTATGTTCATTATTTATATAAAAAGTAGTTGGCTGGTTTATCTAAAGATTTTAGGCCTTATTATGTGCCAAGAAACAGATTGCCTATGCAAGCTCAGGGCCGAGTATTTCAGATGCGGAAATTAAGTCTGAGCACGTGTTTTTGTGAAATTAAATATTATAAATGATTTAGATAAAATGAATTTATATGATAAAACTGACCTTTAGATAGGTTTTATTAGATACTTAATTTGTGACACTTCTAGTGCAAATAAGTTGATGGCAATGATAAATGCATATGCAAATATTAATGTGAATTATATGGTTCATATAAAATATTCACAATTATGATCTACTGATACTGATTTATCAAATGTGAAATTTCATATCCCATGATTTATTAAATTTATTTATATACATATATTTAAATATCATGTGAAAACTGATTCGGGACATTACTGCGTATCAAGCATAATTAAGTCAAAAATACTAATTATGTTTGTTAAAAATTTTATTGCAATTAAAAAGGACATCTTCTAGGTTACCTTCTACTAATCTAAAATGTCTCAAGGCGCATTTTTCGCGACTTCAATTAATTTTATTAATTTTAATAAGGGATTCGGTTTGACTATCAACTCGATCACCATGCGAAGTTTCATCAAAATCCCAGAAGAGTAAACCAGAGGCTCTCCTTGTTAGAAACCCTCAGGTCTCTCTTATATTAGTAGACAGATCAATTAGAAATAAAAATATATACATAGCAAAAATTCAAAAAATAGCTCAAATGTATTCTGATTGGATATTTTTAATTATAATAATTTAAAACAAATTTTTATATACGAACCGTTTCCTTTCAAAGAATATTTTTTCTCCTGGCGACATTTATTTTTCAACTGGGCCCTATACCTTCTTTTTTTTATTTGATATTTCGTGACTCACCTAGTTGACCTTGAATAGAGAATTCAGACTCCGACAATCGTTGCTATGGCAGTAAAAGGAACGACTTGTAACGGATAACACATAATGCTAATTTAGATTTCCATATTTTAGATTTTAAATTATAACACACTGATGATGCGACAAATGTCTCGAAACGTTTGCAAAATTATTATTTAATAAATTAGTGCAAAAAAAAGTGTTGTTTGTTCATATTTCTAAATATATATAGTGAATTTGTATAATATAGTAATAAAAATATCATAATACTATTGCTGCACTATTATTAATTTGAATCTACTATCTATCTATCATTAAGATTCTTTAACAAAACACTATATAGATTTGCATAATATATCTTAATTAACTTTTAGCTTCATAACAAGATGTAATTACCCGGCTTCTGAGGTAGCTGCCTTCTTGCGCACTTTGCTCGTATAATTATTAATATCTCATATTATATCGGGATATTCACAAATATTAGTATAGGGTAATATATCAGATACATTCAATTTTAAAATATTATTTGAACCACTTTACTAGAGTAAAATATCAATTTTCTGAGCGACTTTCTATCAATTTTATGGATTGATTGAATCCAGTAATTTTGAGTGATATCTGATAGATTTTTTGCTTTGATTCCTCCGCAGCATTCAACCGTATCTGTATCAAGTATGATTATACATAAATACTTTAGAAAATGTTTCACAAAATTTTATTAGCTTTTCTCAAACTATTGCGCTTAAGAAACACTGCAAATCTAAGTTCAAATTCAAATTTTTGAACTTTCGGAATAAGTCGTATTTTAAATTACTAAACTTATCCATAGCCAAGACAAGACAAGAGCTTTAGTTTTGCAGCCATAACGTTCCAGGTTTTATTTTCGTTTTGGGACAGCTTGATATCAAGATAATAATAATAATAAAAGGTAATCTGCCCGAAGGCAGGTCCATGGTGTGAGAGCCACCACTACAAATGATTTTCTTGCCCTTCATCCCATTACCACTATCTTCTACCACCATTTTTTTTATTTTATGTATTTACCTTTCCAAACTTCTGTTTCCATGCTTCTTGATCATGTGCTTCGGCTTTCAGTTCCCTGTATTTTCTCTTCTCGCTTAAGTCGTCAATCGTCTGCATTCTTTTTCTTCACATTCCTTTTGTTCCTTCTTGATATCAAGATGTAGTAATATTAGTTTTTAATATAGATCTAAATATTGTTTCGAGTAAAAATAACCATTCGGGACATTGCTCCGATATAATATATCACATCACTATTAGAAAAGACAAACACAGGGTTATAGATATTACATTACAGTACCTCACATAACCCTAATGAGTACTAATTATTGGATAACATTATATTATCAGCCTTTCGTGGTAACATAACATATTTTGAATAAAAGCAGTATATTGCATATTTGGTATCTGGATGGGCCTATTTTTTTTTGATAAATCTTGTCAATGTGTTGGTAGTCAGGAAACTATCAATACCAATGGTGTTCATACGAACGTGTATTAAATTAAATAAAAAAAAAATGCACTGCAGAAAACTGACTTCAAAACATTACAAATATCAAATTTACATTAGTTTGACTTCATTTACAACTTCTTAGTACATATTATCTGTTCCTTACGGGTCATCCATTAATCATGTTATTTTTAATGATTTTTGGACCCCCTCTTGGTAATAAGTGGTTGTGATATTTAAAATTGAACCGCCCTTCCCCACTTAACGTGTAGTTTTACCACCTAAATTTTGGATTTTTTTTAAATTTAGCTAAGAATGTACAAGTGATATCTTAGTAGACTCGTGCTTCTCTAAGTATGAAGTTATTTGTTATAATTTTTCAATGGTTTATACCATTTTTGGGCTTACGTGAGTAAAGGATGGCTCCTTATTGGATAACAGGACAGCAAGGATAGATATTACACTTATAATAAATTAGTGGCAAGTGTTATCTTGCCGGAAGATTCCGAGAATTGGCTAATAAGAACAGCAGCAAATAATGATCAAAATGAAAGAATTTGATTGGCTACTGCGTAAAAAGTCTAAGCTCTCTATAGAAAATAAGTTGCTGCTATATAAATCAATCATTAAATCAATCTGGACCTGCGGAATTGTGCTCTGGGGATGTGCTTACAAATCAAATTTAGCTATAATGCAGAGAACTCAGTCAAAAATTTTACGTACAATTCTTAATTCTCCGTGGTACGTGACAAATGAAACCATTCACAGCGACCTCAACATGAAAACGGTGCAATTAACGTTCAAAGTATTTAAGGAAAACTACAAACGTAAACTGGACTCACATTCGAATCCATCAATAGTTGATATAACTCAACCTTTTGGCATAAGGAGATTGAAACGACACTGGCCTCAATAAATTGGACTTAGTCTTAGATTAGGTCTAATTTAATATTATCATATTAATGTTAAACTGAGAAGATCTCATTGGAGGTCTTTTTAGGCATTGCTCTTAAATTTTGTCAAATTAGCTTATAGGAATCTTTATGTATTTCTGATTGCTAAAGGAAACAGAGTTCAACAAAAAAAAAATGTCGTTGCCAATGAACTTGATTTTTTGATAACTCTGTCTCTTACATTTTGGAGAGCGATTTAAATGCGAAGTATTTTTTTAATAATACCGAATCAATTTATTGGAAGCGCAATATGCCGCCTCATAACATATCATCTCGATATTTACGATTACGCAACCGAATAATGTGTATTACAATGAAGAATGGAGTGGAGTGTGTGCGTATACTACATACTCGTATAATAATAATATACTATAATATACTACATACGCGCGTAGAGTAGATCGGCGACCGTCCGCGACTCATACACCAGGCGGGCCGGTTATCGAGCCGTTTATTCGTGGCTGTTTCTCTGATAACAGTGTTGTTGACCTTCATCCTCAATAAATTGGCAACAACGCTAAAAGACTCTTCGTATTATTACCACTACACAACTACTACTGATACTTTTCTCGAACGACTCTTATAAGCGCGCTTAAGAGAGGCCAATTGTAGATTCAGAGTTGTGGAGACCACTCTGGAAGGTGGACAGATCTTGCAATTTTGGTCACTTTGGTAGATTTTCCAAATTTCTAATTTAAGAGATATCTAAATCATTCAACAGTCTTTGATTAAGATTATCAATGTTTTGCTAAATTCTCATAAGGGCGCTTAAGTACGGCCAATTGTAGATTGGAAGTTGTAGAGAAACATTCTGAAGGTTCCTGGAAAGTCAGTATGATTGTGTTCCTAAAGTTCCTAGATATCTAATTTCTTCAAGATTCTTCGATTAAATTTATCAATGTTTTTCTTGACTCTTATGAGTGTTTAAGATCGGCCAATTGTAGATTTAGAGTTATAGAGACCACTCTGAAGGTTCCTGGAAAGATTTCGAGCTTTTTCAGTTAGATGAGGTTGCTAAAGTTCATAGATTTGTTCAAAATTCGTTGATCTATTATACTTCATCTATTGCTTCTGGTATTTTGTACTAAATTAGAATCTTCTCTGAGCAATTCCTTCTACGCAATTTTATTATTATTATTGTTATTTGAACAGTCTGATGTTGTTTCTACTACCTAATTTTATTAGAAGACAACCCAAGTAATTATCCTTCTGATATGATCAAAAATCTTTGATCAACTCGATTAATTGCTCATGGTGTTATTCTTTCTTCCAATTACCTTGTTATTATTATTATCATTTGAACAGTAATTACAACTATTCTCAGTGCTCTATGAGATCTTCAGATGTTGTTTCTACTGCCTAATATTATTAGAAGACAACCCAATTAATTATCCTTCAGATTTATTCAACAATTTTTGTTCAATTCTTTTAATTGCTGGGGATGGTTTTAAAAATTAAAACCTATTTGCCTAATTTCTACTACCTACCATGTACCTACCTAGTTTTATTAGAAGGCAACCCAATTAATCAACCTTCTCATCTGTTCAACATTTTTGATTAACTCCACCAATTGCTCATGTTGTTATAAATTTGAATCTTTTCGTCCAATTTTCTCATACAGGATTTTATTGTTATTATTATTATTTGAACAGCAATTTTAACTATCCTCAGTACTCTATGAGATGTTGTGATGTTGTTTTTACTACCTAATCTTTTTATAAGAGAATAACCCACGATTATCTTTTCTCTATGAGATGAACATTTTACATTACATTTTTGTAAAGTGTCTTTTACATATTATTACAACTACAATAAAGTTTTAGGTATAAAGATATGCTTAATAATAAAAAAATCTGTTCCTGAACATTAGCAAATTTTTGGTTGTAGTTAAAAAAAATGTCCAGATCGAATTCGCCAATCCATTAATTGACTGACCGGGTATGATATATGTCAACTTATAATCTGAATTTTTGTAATGATTTAAAATTCACAGCACTTATTCATAGTATCCGTTATTATTGTTAAACAAATTTCCTCTTTTTCCTAAAAATCAAAACGGTATCCAAACGGTTAACGAATTCAGTTCGGGTTAGTCTGCCGGTATTGTTTTCCTTGCTAATTCTCAAGCCAATGACGTTAATGCAAACACTACTGAATTTCAAATTATCACCGACACGAAAAATAAATGTTCATTCATCTTTAAGCAAATTTCGACAAATAATATGTACACTCAAATATTCAGTCTTCTAGGAAAAAAATCTCTGAATATGTGTTAAAAAATTTCGTACGTATGATAAATTGTACTATAAAACTATAAGGTCAAAATTGAATAGTGCAAATGATAATTATTTAACAAAGTATTTAACACATTAGTGAATTCGACGTGATATTAAATATATGAGGCATACAAATTTCTATCTGGGCAAGCTAGTCAAATGAAATTGAAATGTATGGTAAATGTGCATAATACACATAATTTGGCATAGTAAAATATTATTAATTTAGTCTGTAATTTGTCTTAATTTATTGACTAAAATCATTAATTACAATTGCAAAATCATTAATTGGGAATATTCTTTACTCACCCTGAGACAATAAAACAATCACTGTAATTCATCTAATTTTAAGAAGAAAAATCAGACTTACAAAAAAATATGTGACGGGAATAGCTCAGTCAGTATCATACCCGACTCACACGCCAGGAATACTCGGTTCGTGTCTTGGCACTGACAAATAATTGTCATTTGATTTGTTGGATTGAAATTAAGTAGATTTCAAAATGTTGGTTTGAGGTAGAATATAATAGGAAGTTAGAAGAAGAAGCAAGGTTAGAAGAGAAAGAAGAATAAAGAATCAGTTTTAAAGAGGAATGTAAAAGTAGGTTATAAAGAAGAATTGAGAATCGGTTATAAAGAAGAATAAAGAATCAGTTTTAAAGAAGAATAGATAATCAGTTATAAAGAAGAATGCAGAAGTAGGTTATAAAGAAGAATGAAGAAGTCTGTTATAAAGAAAATTGGATAGTGTAGGATATATGAAGATAAAATATGAAATAATAAAAGATAGTATTGGATATAATAAAAGATAGTATAGGATATAATAAAAGATAGTATATGATACAATAAAAATACTATATGATAAAAGATAGTATAAAATATAAAGACACGTTGTAGGTGGCTAAATCCTCTAATTATAAGTAAGCGAGGTCAATAAAAAATAAATTAAATAAAACAAATGGCAAAGATTTCGAATTAGTTCATCAAACGATTTATCAAAAAAAATTTTGAGCTTTTTAATAAGACATTTGAGATACTCGATTTTTTTTGATGTTCTGCTTTTCTATTAGGCTCTATTTTTGATAAATTAATTATCTAATATAATTAAACCTAATTTTATACAATGCTAAAAAATAGTAAAATTTTCTTAAGGGAGCTAAGTGTATAAATATATAGATCTTATGCCCTGCAAATTATATGATTTTTTGATATTGATTTATTTTTATTTTTACTTATTATTTACTTATTATTTTTAATTATTTTTACTTATTTGCACAGGATGTTTTACTTATTGCAAAACATCCTGTGCAAAAAAATATTATGCACAAAAAGTATTATGTAAACTATGAAGTAAATTCAAAATATTTCAAGAAATGATAAAGATAAGGATCTTTGTTCTAAACATATATGAATGAAAAATCATATTTTTGCTAACTTATAAACAAAATGGACAAAAAGCGTTTCCATGCACTTATTGCAAAACATCCTGTGCAAAAAAAATATTATGCACAAAAAATATTGTATAAACTACGAAGTAAATTAAAGAAATGACACAGATAAGGATTGTAGTTCTAAAAATACATGAATGAAAAATCATATTTTTAATAGCTTAATTATAATTTTTGATATACATTTGTAAATTGCACTTGCTTAGAAAATTATATTTTAAAATATTGCAAATATTTTTAATAATTTTTATATTTATACAAAACATACTTTAGAACATCCTGAAGTACTGTATATTTTAAAAAAACATATTTTTTTGATTCCAAAATCAATTTGCTCTGCCAATAATAATGTATCTTTTATACTATCAGTTAGTAATATGAATGGACTCTCCTCAACTATGCATTTTCAATACAAATGATAAAAATCAAAAACTTGCTTCCTCTAAAACCGCAAAAAATTTCGAATCATAAATTATCACACTCAAAATCGTATGAACAGGTAGTCGAAAATCCAAATTACAATAGTCGTGATGGATTTCATATACCTTAGCTACTTTGTCAGTTAATCCTTTGGGGATTAACAAGTTTTTTCTCCTCAAAGAATAACTAGGAAGGTGCATGCGATCGTATTCGGGTTAATAATCTCTAGGAATTTGTAATACCTGTGTCAGCTGTAATTTCAGTCTGTACTTGTGATCTTAAAGAATTATTATTCAAGGTAAAGAAAGGACCAAACTGTTTTAATCTGTAAAAAAATGTTTGGGCGTTGATTTTCTAAATATTTAATTAGTTACCTAAAAATTCTTGAATCCGAGGGTACTCTACTTTCTCAAAAATGATACATTTCTAAGCTTTAGGAATATTAATTTGATGCTAATAGAATAAAATATTTATGATTTTGAACATATAAATTATGTGCTAACAAGGAAAACCTCAGGTTTACTCTTCTGAGATTTTGATGAAACTTTGCAAGGTGGTAGAGTTGATAGTCAAATTGAATGGTTTAAAATATTATTATAAAAAATTATAAAAATGCTTATTCAATTAACATATTTTTTTTTTCAAAATTACTTAATTAAATTTAAATAATTTCATATTTAGTAACTTTATGCAAATAAAATACAACATAATGAATAAAATATAGAACTTGTGATTTTAAATGTATAAATTTTCAATTACTTATTCAACAACATAGACTTTTTTTATAATTGGATAAATAAAGTTCATAATATATTTCTATTGAAATGTGATAATCTGCCTACCTTTATAAACAGTGTTTAATCAAATTTCGGATATCACAACCAATTTAAAAATAAAATGACTCATGTACTTTGCCGAAACTTTTACTGTGTAATAAATATGATCACAACATAATATTTTCAAATTATTTCTTATCCAATATATTATCTACAAGATAATATTTTGAAATTCATAATCAAAATTCTAATCAGTGCATTTTGCTGTATCCGCTGTTTATTTTTATTCGAGCATATAAAATACTTTATCAATTTCTAAACATGTATGAAAGTTCGCTGCTGAATAAATAATTCTTGGAGTGTATTAAAATATATAATTCAACAAATCATACAATAAAATTGATATATTATTAGTATTGTATTTCACTACATCCGTTGATCAAACGATCCATCAAAAATATTTTGATTCGTTATTATAAATGATAAAACACATGAAAAGTTTAATAAACAGCGCATGAATCAGCGTCACTTGTATAAAAGTTGTGAAAATATTGTGAATTTGAATCGGATGTGGTGATCAAATATTGAATTTTATTTATAAAATATCGATTGGTATCAGAAATTATTGTTTTAAGTTGGACAAGTTTATCAGTTTTGTCTTGTGCTATAATAATCGATATTTGAATGTAATGTTTTCATATTGATAAAGAAATAAACGATTAGTCAACTTTCTTCAGATATTTTTGTAAACTGCTATCAAAATGCTATGTAATACCAACCTGCCTTTGCCAAAAACTAATCAGCACATCTCCCTATCAATAGGAATCGAATGTTTTTTGAATCATTTAAATCGGTTGATCCGTGCGCCCGAAAACGTGACTGAAAATTTGTATCCATACATACATACACACACATCCATTTTTTCTGAGGTATGCCAAAATGTTCAGAAACCTTCAAAACGTCGAGAAATGCAAAAAAATTTAATTTCGATTTTTTGGACGATTACAATAACTTACCGTACGAGAAGTTAATAATTGACTTTAAAATTTGAATGCTATAGCATTCACGCCCGCGAACATGTTGAAGATTGTTCTGGAAACCTGAAAAAGTTTTGTTGATATAAGTCATTTTATAATAATTTTATAGATTTTATTAAGCACTGTTTATAAAAGTAGTCATATTATCATATTTCAATAGTAATAGACTTTGAATGTTATAGCATCCACGTCAAGTATTACGCTTCTCTTTTACGCGATGTGCTTGCCCTATCTGATTTCATGACTAAGGTTATATAAAATTCAATTCAAAATAATTGACTTTAAAATTTGAATGCTATAGCATTCATGTAAATCTGCATCACAATGAAAATGAATGCTATAGCATTCACGTTCGCGAACGCATCGAAGATTGTTCTTGAAACCTGAACGAGTTTTGTTGACACAAGTCATTTTACAATAATTTTATAAATTTGATTAAGCGCCGATTATAAAGATAGTCAGATCACATTTCAATTGTAATAGACTGTGAATGCTATAGCATCCACGTCAAGAACTACGCTTCTATTTTACGCAATGTTTTTGCCTTAGCTGAACACGAATATACCTAAAGAATCAGTTAGTCATTCAAGAAAGTTAGAAATTCAAGGTTATATAAAATTGAATTCAAAATAATTGGCTTTAAAATTTGAATGCTATAGCATTCATGCCATTCTACTTCATCATGTTTTTTTTCATTGCAGTATTGTTACAACAGCTAAATAATATAACATCTAGTAACATTAATGAGCAATAATATAAATATAAATAAAATAGAGTACAAAATAAAGGATATTATTAACATTAAAATGATATCCGTATTATGAATGCTATAGCATTCACGCTCCCGAACGTTTTAAAGACTGTTCTGAAAACCAGAATTAATTTAGTTAACACAAACCATTTTATAATATTTTATAAGAAATTTGTAGTTTTCAATATTTCATTTTTTCCCCCCCCAGGAACTGGTCTGCCAGCCCCATCGTCCGCCCAAAATACCAAAAAGAATTCATCTCGTCGCAATGCCTGGGGTAATCTATCTTATGCGGATCTGATCACGCAGGCAATACAATCAGCAGCCGATAGCAGGCTGACATTGTCCCAAATTTACGAATGGATGGTCCAGAACGTACCCTACTTCAAGGATAAGGGGGACAGCAATTCTTCAGCCGGATGGAAGGTTAGTAATAGTAATAACTTTGAAAATTTGTTTTTGGTTTAAATTAAATTTATATGGTTTTGATGACAATAAATATCTAACAAAATATTAAACAATCTATAAGCTGTTAGTTATTAGGTTCAAGTTTCAACTCAAGAGATTTGACTTTGTCCAATATGGCTTGATTAGGCAACTCTCCAACGCAAGTCTTGTTATCCATCTCCAAATCCATGTGTAGCTCGCCTCTCCTCAAATTGATAATGATTGATAAACTTCTTCTGCAAAATGCTAAGGAATTCTCTATTGAAAGCCTTGTTAAAATAAATCCATGTGCAGCTCTCCTCTCCTCAAATTGATAATACGATTGACAAACTCCTTTTACAAAATTTTAAGGCAACTCTTCAATGATAGTCTTGTTATAAAAAATCTTTGTGTAGATCTCTTCTCCTCAAATCTAATCTCCAATATATCTGTTCGGACTTATTTTTGTTTTATTATATTGGCCATGAAGGTGACAACCTTCAGGGCATTAAGCTTTACACGGAATGGTTGCTACCCCTGGTAGAGGGGGTAGCGGAGTATTTTTAATTGAACTAGTTGTTTATTTCTAAAAGTAAAGTCCGCGAAACATGTATAGTAATTAATAAATAAATATATCTTCTTTCATTATAACTTAGTGACAAATTAATGATTGTAATCAAGAACTGCAACAAATACACAATATACAAACAAATCAGTGTTTAATACAGTCCACAGCTACAAGGTTAAATTATAACCCAACAACCTGAGTATCGAAGGAGAGTTTTAATAAATTCTATAAGTACGTAAAATAAAATACAATATCTAAATTGATACTGCTATCCATACTAATTCCAATCTTGTGCATAATTTTTATTAATTACTTCTGCATCGATTCAGATAAAATTTCAAATAATGACGAACAATGTTTATGATTGCAATTTGATGATTTCTTATTCTTCAAACATTAATTCAATTGTACAACAACTTTTACAAATAATAGAGTTGTTGTTGATAAATCAGTTTTAGGTTTTTCATATCCTTTACCAGTGACAAACAAATAATTTAAGAAGTAGATTTTGATAAGAATCCGTTCAAAGCATTTTTTACTGGAGTTTGTAGGAATAAAATTTATTACTGGTTATCAGATTTTGTATAATTACAAATTTAATATTTCACTTATTATTTTTCTTTACTCTTCAAGTGTGTTAATACAGTTAAATTTCGTATTGGATTCTTATTGGAATCTTATTGTTTTCTGTATTCTATAGTATTTTTAAACACGTGATTTATTATCACACGTATGTCTCATAAGTAGTTTTATACTGTCGATTGACATTTAATTCATTGCTTTGATAATAAAATTACATTTTTGGAAATTTTCTGTTTTTGTGTAAAAATTATCATGCCTCTTCGTCCATCTTCAAAAGTTAATACTAATCAAAATGGAACGGATTTTAAGGTACGGACTTTCATAAAAAATAACAGAATTGTTTCATGCATAACCATATAATGGAAATAATTATGTAAGAAAAATAAAAGGAGTAAAATTTCTTTCTATTAGAATTATTGTAATAATGAATATCTTGTAAAAGCATTGATTAGTATACGATATAAAATCATAGTATAGGATATAAAATAAAAATGTTGTAAGTTACTTAATGCACTGAGTAAGCCATGCTGATTAAAATAAGCCTATATAAAAATAAGTCGGGTTTTCCTTCCTGACGATATAACTCCAGAACGCACCAACGGATTTCGACGATTTTGCATTCGTTGGAAAGGTCTCGGACTCCGTGAGGTTTATAGCAAAGAAAATTGAAGAAAGATTTCAACAGAAAAGCGGAAAACACTTTTTCTTTTTTCACACACAGCGTAATCTCTGATACTTAGCATGTACTACAAACTAATAGATACTCATTGTTCTCTGCTTAGTTAATTAAATGTGACAAACCGGCATTGTGTTCACTGTGAAATTGTGCAAGAAAAGTATATATAAGTAAAGTAAAAATATAAGTTATTCGTTTCCTAACATTTCAATTGGAAACTATCAAATCAATCACGTGTATTGTGCAAATTTTTATTCAATTTCAACAGCAGGCAATTTTTTTCTTCATCTTTTAATCAAACGAAATGTTACGTAAAATGAAACTACGAAAACGGAGTTCGCCCGGCTTGCTAGTAAGTCTATATGCTTCTACTAGTAAATTTTATTTTACTGTATGGAAAACAACCGCTTTTCAATAATATTGACTTATCATGTGGACATTTATTTTTAATACTATCGACTTCTACAGTAAGTTTTTCATGCCATTCATATATTTTCCTCTTATTCCGTTACATACGATGGCAAAATATATAGTATGTATTCGTTTTGCTATAAATCTACGGCATGTGACCGAATGGTAAGCAAGTGGCCTTGCAATAGCTCCGTCTCCGTAGTCCGTATACTTGACTTCGAGAAGCAAGTCAGTCTAGTGCTAGTGAGTGAGAGAATCATTTCGAACGCATTCCTGGCAACCTTCAGCATAATAATCCAAAACTCGCGAAGAAGCGTATTCTGTAACCTCCCCCCTCCCTCTCCGCCCCTTCGATCGACTAGAATTGACTTTACGCGCGATATAAGGTTGTAACGTTTTCATATGAATATACACAGTGGCGTAGGAAAACGAATTATTATTGGTCACTTTTTTTTGTGTAACACTATCTGATATTTTTATTAAGACACTTAGTAACTTTATGGTTTTCTTGTTCTATTAGTTTTGGTTATATTTTACACCCTTCTAGTCAGTATTTTTCAATTCTCATTTCTCTTTTTTACGAAGACTTGGTAATTGTTTTGTTAGTTTTTGCAGATTGTTATTAGTAATACTGCAATTGATTAGTTGTTTTTTTAGTTGTGATTATATTTTACACACTTTCAAAATTGGTAGTTTTGGCCATTTATGCAATTTTATTGTATTTGTTTATTTACTTGGAAACACTTAATTTTTTACTTATTCAAAGTGAAAATAGATATCTTTGCTGCTATCCAATTTTATACCGATTTAGCAAAATTTGGAAAATACTCAGGCTGTTGTTGTACCTCTAATGGTAATATTTGAATTAAATCTATTTAAAAATCAAACCAAAGTGTATACAGTAATAGATTTAAATTTTTTGAGACATTTCTTATAGATTTTGAATAAAAATATTGGGAAATTTGGGCAAAATTTTTTCTTTGGTAAATTTCGTATCAGTTAACTTTTTTAATTTCGTAACAGAAACTTTTAAACCACTTCATCTTAGATAAAACCAGTAAAAAATTGCAAATAGTTTTTTGTTCATTTAAAAATATTAATATAATAGATAAAAGTCGTTCAATAATTTTTAATTGTAATTTGATCTTTTGAAATAAATTTTTCAATTACATTTTTAGAAATATCGAATTTGTTTTCTCAGAAAAATTGCAAAATCTTATGCTTCTACACATTTTGCTAAATTTTTGCTATATATTTCTGTTGTATGAAGCTTTTAATTCAAATTTAAAATTTATTACTTATTATTACGATTTTGTTTACTTGATTACTCCTATAAGTAGTCAGATTAATTAAGTGATTAATGTCAAGTTTTTGGCACCCAAATCTTACAACGATTTAAATTTAAATATAGATTTAATAAAACCCATTGTTAATCATCTACAGTTCGTAAGAGTAAAATTGCGCAAAAACTACTAATTCGTTTGTAAATTAAATACATTTATGGTAATAGTATTAGTGGTTTACAACTTATTGCAAAAATATTTTAGATATTCATTACACAATTTGACCTTTATTTATTTTCATTTTCTTTTTTTGGTTTTAACTGACTAATGTTTATTTGCTAATTTTTCGTGCAACATGTATAATTTTAAATATGAAATTTAGTACTGCAATATGAATCGTACTAAAATCCTTTTTATTGAGCAACTTTTTATTATCAAATCGTGTTGTCTCCAATTAAAATATTTTAAGGATATCTTCAAGAATTTGGATTCATGATGTTCTACACATACGTTTACGTTTTCTACATACATAAGTATTATATTTATCATATACGCGATCATATATATGCAAATACGTTTCTCAGAACGTTCAAATGATACTTTCGTACTCATGAGTTGGCGACACGTGTAGTTTTGTAAATGAAATACGCAAGATTTATATATAAATACATATATATATATATATATATATATATATATATATATATTGATATTTGATAACGCAATTGATTACGTTTCACCATAAAAATATGCGTGTGTGAAATCTCGTGAATGATTAACATTCGAGTATCAAATGAAAGAATTTCATGGTTTATTATTATTATTATTTGGTTTTTCAATGAATCAAATGTTATGACGGAATTGTGCGTATTATACGGTTTGTAGTAAAATTTACTACAGTAGTATAATAGTTTTATTGCCTTTTTACTACACCGCATACAGAGGCGTTTTTGCTCTTGTACACATGGCAGACAACCTAGCTTGAAAATACTTCATCCAGATTTTATGTTATGAAAGTGAAATTTTCTTCAATGAAATGTATTTATAAAAAATCAGCAAAATTTAAATTTTGAAGATTATTTTTAAAAACGCACGTTAAACATTTTCATAATCAAATGTCTTGTATTTCTTGAGTTCAAGATGTGCAAATTATTGATAGATATTCTGGCATTTTTCTAGTTTTAGTATCTTTATGCAGAAATCAGTCAGAATGTTTTGATTTAAATTATTATATCAATTCTGAAATGGTCTTTTCTATCAAAATTTAAAATTTCAAATTACGGGTCTAGTTTTTCATTTGCACTTTTAGTTCAAAGTGTCCAAACTATTGGTAGAGATTCGTGATTTAGTTCTATATTTAGTATCATATGTAGAAGTATGTCAGAATATGATCTAAAAGATTACAACAATTTTGAATTTGCTTTTTCTAATTCAGAATTTGAAGTTATGGGTCTAGTCTTTCATTTGCACCAACTTTAGTTCAAGGTGTGCAAATTATTGATAGAGATAGACTTATTTCTAGGTTTAGTATCTTATCATGTCAGAATGCTATGATTTAAAAGATTACATCAATTTTAAATTGTCTTTTCTTTGAAATTTCAAAATAATAGGTTATTTTTTATATTGCACATAAATCCAGTTTATCCAAAAATATAAGTTGTATAAATTCTTGACTTCGAATCGTGTCAAATTTTTTATCCCATTTTATACTTTCAATAACTATTTAGCAAAATTTGGAAAATACAATTCATTAATATCATGAATAAACTTTACTTCCTTGGATAACGGGTCACACATATCAAAATAGATTTCAATAATTTCTATAATTCAATGTGATTTAAAAGATGCCGATGTAAGATTGCTTTTTCTAATAAAAATGAGAATTTGGGATTTCTTTTCTAATGCAAAAATACATCAATAGAACAACCTTTGAGTTGCAACGTAGTTCAGAAGATATATCTCACTAAACATCCCATTCAAATCTTTGTTTTTATTACTTTTCACAAACAAAAAAAAACGAATTCTACAATTTCAAAACATTTTTTATACATTTTCATTTTCAACAGCAATCACAACTTCTCCTTTTAGGAGCAGTAATAGATGGTAACTCATTGGTTAACTTAACTGTATTTGATATATGGTATTAGAATGAATCTAATATTGATCACATATTAATATCTTAGATCAGCAAAACACTACCAGAGCCAAGTTGAAAAAAAATCATTATACATTAATCTTTATCAATTTCAAAATTCTCTGACAATGGCTAGAAGATTTAGTATATTCAAAGCCATTCTTTAGTCCTACAATTTTACTTATTGTATAATAAAAAAATAAGTAATTGGTATTCTAGAGGGTCCTCCATCATTATTCATTTTCACTTTTTTTTCAATGGCCAGACTAGTCAGTCATTTTCTATCAGTCAGAAGTAGGGTTTATCGCTTTTCAAAAACCGGTTTTAAAAACCGTTTTTTTGGCGAAAATTATGAAATTCGAAAACCGGTTTTTTAGTAAAAAAAAGTCGGTTTTCACTATATAAATGAAAAATGGCGAATATAGCCAAATATAAAAGATAGATGAAAGCGTTTTGATTCTTGAAATCATATCGTTTCAACTGCATCTTACTCAGAAGTCTTTTTCCATTGTACTTCCAAATAAAAAATGAAATTTTAGAGTTGTTTTTATAGCATTTTCAAAACGTTATTTGTGGGACCCTTTATGTTTTGGATCTATATTTTAAATTGAAAATGGATATCACTACTACTCGATAGAAGTTGTTTTCTTAAATTTATCTTAACCGAGTTCAGCAACAAGTGATTTAAAATTTGTGTTCAATTAAAAGATCTTGGAAGTTTTTCATTTTTACAATCTACTTCATTTTCCTCGAGACCAAAGCAAATTTCTTCTTACCAAGTGCGCAAAAATGGTAAAATGTTGACCACCCCTGTGCCAATTATGTCTGCGCGACAAACATCGTCTCGTAACGGAGTTGGTTGTAGTAAAACGCTGTTGTGGTCGTATGGAGTCGCGTGCAACATCGCCACGTGGAGCATTTATGTAAATAAATAAATATTTTATCCGTGTGCAATTCATTAGTTATGAAATGTTTTTGTTTGCTCATTTATGTTGCAGACGCTTTTTTTATTTCGCGATTTGTACAGGTATTGCTTAATATTTTTGTTGATTGAAGTAGTGGAATTGAGGCAGTAATCGATAAGTAATTATTGGTCATGGAATTATTAGATGTTTAGTTGTTATCACTGATGCAATTTGCGCAGTAAGGGATCATACATTAATCACGTGATCGAATTTTTAAGGATTTTTGGACCTTCCCCTCCCCCTTGTTGATACGTGGTGATACTCAGAATTAGCCCCTCCCCTACCAAACATCAAGTTTATTTTTAGTTACGAGAAAAATCTGCAAAATTTTGTGGGTGGTACTAATTGGAGTTACTCCAACATACTTATTTTATTTATTTATATATTTTTTCATTTGTTCATAATTTCTTTCACCTAAAATAAAAAAAAGGGCTTAAGAAGTTCACTAGCCAATTTCTGTTGAAGAAATTTAACCTCATATCCACATTTTTATTTATTTTACATTTACATTTTTCATCAAATTTAGAAGTAACACTGTCAACTTCTACGTATTGTCATTTATTTATTATGCGTCATTTATTTATTACAATATCTTTATATGTCCTTTGTGTCCACCAAGGACATTTGTGAATTATATGGTAAAATAATTAAAAAATGTTAATGGATACCAGGTAAATTCAATTTGATACGAAATTAAGAATTAAACTGATCTACAAGAAATAGAAACGATTTCATATTTTAGTTTTCGACGATGGAATTTCAACAAGTAATTGATATGCAAATGTTCCACCTCATTCTGAATGCAACATTTAGCAAAATTTGTAATAGATATAACTTGAAAATAAATTTATAATTTTCATATTGCCAAATATATTAATTAATACTTCTATAATGTCTTCGATTTTGTAAAAAGTATTTAACCTTCTCGTAGACCTGGGGTCTACTGGACCCCAAATCCATCTTGAGCGACCATTTTTTACAAGGTCATTTTTTGCCGACTATTTTCATCCAATTTCGTATTAACGTCTCCAATTTTGTAAAAAGTATTTAATCCTTTTCGTAGACATTGGGTCTACTGGATCCCAACTCCATCTTTAGCGTCCATTTTTCACAAGGTAGCTCGTTGCCAAGTTAAAAATGTAGATGTTGCATTGTAGATACTCCAAATTTCATGTTCGTTTTTTTTTAAATGGAGCCAATATGCAGCCCATGGAGAGAGCATTTAAACACCGCTGGGGTCTGCTGGACCCCATGTGTATGCCTCGGTACTGGATGAGCTTTTTTGGTAGCGAGATTCAAAATGTGCAGCTCAGAGTATGTAAAGTGAATCCATCTTGAATATTGGGGAAATTTTATATTTTAGATTTTGAAAAATTAAATCTCAATAAGTAATTGGTATGTTCAATTCAGCTAAACATGTTTCAATAAATGATAGATATATAAATTTATATTTTATAGTGATGCTCCTAGAATATTTTCAAGTTTCTTGCCAAATTTTGCCAAATTTCTTGCCAAAAAAACTTTGATATCAAGCAGTATCATAACAAATTTCGTCTTAAGGCCCTTTATAAATCTCAACTATAATCTCATGTGAAAATCGCCTTTCGTGGGCATTGCTGCAACATGCCAACACAATTAGATATAAATATGTAATCTATATCATCTACACATAAAAAAGAAGTTGCTCCCGAGGAAAAATATTAGGTTAGAATGTCCGTTATCATGTTAAAAACTAACAATAATCCTTTATTCCGTCTCCAATTTTCTAAAAAGTGTTATAGTCGTAATTAGAGCGCCGTTCGTAATAAATATATAAGCATTCCCGAGCGAGTATTTATATTCGCGAGCGTAAAATTGCTGCCACGTGTTTTAGCTTGATATCAAAAGTGTGGTGATGCGCTAAGTGAGACGGACGTACAAAACATTCGGCTTATTCAAC